>NC_064765.1:32769131-32892418 GCF_011397635.1 Epinephelus fuscoguttatus | reverse complement strand
TTTACGCAACGCCACCGGGTGGACCAAGTGCTGCTGCTGCTGCATGTCGACAGATTTGTAATATTTACCGCAGAAAAAATGATGTTGTTCATTGGGATCACATTAGCCACATATCTTTTCACGTGGAAAAGACGCCATGCGGAACAGACTGACATCACTTCTGCACGGGTAATTACCGTGACGGTGTCCTCGCGAATGTGTTACATTCAACAACCATTTAAACGTTATAAGGACAAGTGTTAAAAATTGAATGATACAGTGCGGCAGCACACAGTTCATCAGCGTTAAAGATGTGGTAACGGCATATTTCACAAACTGTAATGAGTCTGAGGCGCTTTGCAACACGCCATGTTATTTGTCTTTGTGCATTTCTTTGTGATGCGTGTTTTGATGATTAAAAATGGTGTACCATTAGATGTTTGTGATGCAGTTCAGCACCTAGTGCGACACATGATAGACAGAGATGTGACGGTGTGTGTAAAATACCTAAACATGTGGAAAAACCATAAATAAATAAATAAAAGACGGTGTGTCGACCTCATCTTGGCCACTTTTGTTTGTGACTGAATATGGAGCGCACGCTAGACAAGATTTACCACGACCCCGCACACCCAGGGGTCTTGGAGGTGTACAAAACTTTGCGATGCTGTTAGAAAATGCACTGGGAGGCTCGGGATGCCTGAAGTAAAGCGTTACTTACAGGGGCAAGATGTGTATACCCTCCACGCTAAAGCAGCTGTACACTTCCCTAGAAATAGGTGTTGGTTAGCGGTATTGACAAACAGTTCCAGGCCGATCTGGTGGACATGAGTGAATATTCAGCAGAAAATGACAGTGTGTGCTACCTGCTGACATGTATCGATGTATTTTCTAAATATGCATGGGTTAGGTGTCTTAAAAACAAGACCGGTGCATCTGTTGCAAAGGCGTTTGAAGACATTTTGAACGAAGTCGCATACCTGTAAAACTCCAAACCGATCAGGGGACAGAGTTTTATAACAAACAGTTTCAACATCTAATGGAGGTGTATAAAATTAAACATTTCTCTACCTCAAACGAGACTAAGGCTAGCACGGTTGAACGCTTCAACAGAACATTTAAGACCCGCATGTGGAGATATCTAACGCCTGTTAATTCGAGATATGTTGATGTCGCCCAGGACCTCGCCAACGCTTACAACAAGTCTCACCACAGATCGATAAAGATGACCCCATCCGATGTAAACAAAGACAACGAGAAGCTCGCCTTTAACACGCTGTACAAGGAGAAGAAGAAGAAGAAGAAACCGCAGAAGATCGTTGCTCAAATATAATGTAGGGGACACTGTGAGAATATCAAAACTCCGCGTGTGTTTAGAAAAGGTTATGAACAAACATATACAGACGAGTTTTTTACAATAACTAGGCGCATAGCCCGCGACCAGCCTGTGTATAGAATATCAGATTGCTCGGGTGAAGAGGTAAAAGGCACATTTTACGAGCCTGAGCTACAGCCGGTAATCATTGACAAAAACAAGGTGTTTAAAATAGAGAAAGTAATATCCAGAAAAGCTATAGGCCGGAAAAAGATGGCGCTTGTGAAATGGTTGGGGTGGCCTGAGAAATTTAACTCGTGGGTCTCTGAAAAGGACATCGTTGACGTGTGATATATATATATATATATATATATCACGGGATGTTACCTGTTTACACAGCCACTTTGGAATTGTCGCACGTCCCAACAACATCAAGAAGATGGAGAACAAGAACGGATTTTATGTCACGTTACCGAGTAATGCATCGCTACACGTGTATCCTAATAACAAGATATGGCGCTACCGAACAAAATTAGCAAAACCGATTGTTCTGAGCGAACCGTACGAGGTGGGGGTTATTGAACTTCAGTACCCTAGGGTGTGGTCAACGTTCCTGCTTCTGACGCCGACGTGTTAATATACGATAGTAAAACCAACCAGACAGCCACTATAACACTGTTTGCCGGGTTTTACGACTCCATTCCCAGAATACTAAAAGAATTTAATGCTAAATGCATCGGTAACCCGATAACATCGCGCTTAGGTCTTCAATATAACAACATTACAAATCACGGTCATTTTTCGGGAGGAGAAGGATATAAGGTGACGATTCCGCTGAAACTGGCGAAATATTGGGTTTTAAGTTCGTGAGCCGCTTGAGATACCGCGACCCTATTTTTAAGAAAATCTACGCCTCCTCACCCCGCAGATATTTTTGGGGAGTTTATAATATATACGCTACAGCGATATTGTTGATTATCAGCTAGTGGGAGACAGCCACGTGCGCTCCTCCGATGTATAAATATAACGCCGAGGTAGGTCGATGCCCACTCTGACATATGACAAGCCACACTATACATCGCTCTCCAAATCTGTCATTGACGATATCGAGATATCGTTAAAACGATCAAAACCAGTATATACCATTCACGTACGGAAAAGTGATTGTTAAACTACACTTTAGACCTGTGAAGCAGTATTTCTAGACCTGAGAAAATGGCCTACACACCATATGTGCGTGACGATGCCCGATATATGACATATTACATGAACCAAGCGGGTGGCGAATTACCTGGATTTATAGGTTCAAGTACACACGGTAACGGTTTAGGCGGCATATTTCGAGGCTTGCTTAGAATGGCTGTACAGTTATTTAAAAAAGGATTCAGCATCGCCAAGGCACATTTAAAACACGCTGCTGTTAACATTGTAGGGGATATGTCGTCCAACATTGCCAGAAGCGCTGTATCGAGACGACAGGAAGGTAACGGGTTGATGGTGATCAGAAAAAGACTGGCCCAAAAGACCCCCTCATCGAGGGTCGCAGCCCGCAGGTCCAAAAGCGTAAACGATCACAAAGTGACACGACGATCAGAAAGAAGTCGCCACCAAGAGAAGCACAACTTCCAAAAGACGCGTGATTCTGCGTAAAGACATATTCTAGTCTGAGAAGAGAAAACAACATCAACAGCCATGGCACTCATACACAACCAGTCGGAAGAATGTGTGAAGACGGAGCTGGATCTGTTCACAGTGCCGCATACACAGACATCCATTGAAAAATCTACATTTGTCGAAATACCCCGGTTTCGCATTACGGGATGCCGGGCCTCTGGAATTTTTATATCAGCATGCGGCGAGGATTACATTGATCTAAACGATACCTACCTGAACATGCGCGCGAGAATCACCAACCCCGATGGTACCGATTTGGCCCAAGCCGCAGAAGTGGGGTGTGTAAATAACCCCGGGTGTACGTTAATCTCGCAGGTGGATATCATGTTAGGAGACAGGCTTATAACCCAATCTTCCAACACATACCCGCATCGAGGATAATCGAGTGTTTAATCAACTACGGAAAGGACACCTTGATACGCAGTTTAGCAGCGCCTGTTTTGTAAAGACACAGCAGACCACATGAATGCTGCCTCCATAACCGAGATAACGAAGGCCTAGCCAAAGAGGGCGATACACCGCCAACAGTCGCACTGTGGAATTAATAGCACCGATACACTCCGATTTGTTTTTTCAGGAAAAGTTATTGCTAAACGGTATAGACATTTCCTAAAATTTATTCGATCAAAGGACGAGTTTGCCTTAATGACTGCGCAAAATAATCAATACGCCGTGAAGATCGTATCGGCTAGCTTATTTGTGAAAAAGGTGGCCGTGGCACCTGCCGTTAGATTGGCGCATAGCAGGGCACTGCAGCACACTAACGCTAAATACGCTATTGACAGAGTGGCTCTGAAAACATTTTCCATACCTGCAGGAACAAGAGTGTGCAACCAGGAAAATCTTTACATGGGACAAATCCCCAAATTCGTCATCATAGGCTTTGTTGACCATGAGGCATATTCGGGGAGCTATAACCGAACCCCTTCTGTTTTCAGCATTACGATACAGAGTTTATTAGCTTGTACGCAGACGGGCAGTCTCACCCTGCAAAGCCCTTTCAGCCACTATTTCAGAGAGGTCAGTATGTGAGAGAGTATTTCCAGCTGGTACAAACTACAGGACGTCATTTAAAAGACAGGTCTCTGGCCATATCACGTAATGATTTCGGGAATGGTTACACGTTATTTTGCTTCAATCTGGAACCTGACGACGGTCGTGCCGGGCATGTATCACTGATTAAAAGTGGTAATGTGAGGTGGGAAGTCCGTTTCAGAGGACCTCTACAGCGCACCGTTAACCGCGTGTGTTATGCTGTTTACGATTCTGTTATCGAAATATCAAACAAGAGACAAGTACTTTTGGATTATTACTAAAAAGAAGAAGCGGTATCAGCCATGAACACTATAGAGCTGACCGCATCCTCAATAAAAGAATCATTAACGGACAAATTTTTTAGGAGTCCTGGCATGCGACCAACTGTCAAACCATAAAGGCACAGCGTTCCCGCCATGCTGGTTGTGAATACACACCCTCAAACATGCCCGTGAACACTGGCTCGCTATTTATATTACGAAACAGCAGCATGGATATTTATTTGATAGCTTGTGAAACCCTCCCGACAGCGACAAATTTCCATCGGAGATATACAGATACCTCGTTGAAAACTGTGCAGACGTGTATTATTCCCAGAGGCAGGTTCAGAACAACTACTCTACAGCCTGTGGACAGCATTGTGTCTTTTTTCTGTGTCATATACAAAGAGGAATTCCTTTTACAAGAATGTTAAACATGTATAGTGCTAATCTGGCACGCAATGATGCTATGGTGTGCAAGTTTGTAAACAAAATACAGCCCTCTGTATGTCGTGGATATAATTTTACATGTGTACAGTGCAGCAACATGCTGTGTGACTGTGAATAATTCTAATAAATAAAGAGAGAGAGAAAGCATGATCCGCAGTTCAGACATTCCATTTATTTAACACATTTGTAGAATACATTCATTTGGTCAAGAATTTAATAATAGTAATAATGAAAAATAAAAATACATTCAATTGATCAAGAGTTATAAACAAAAATACATTCAATAGGTCAAGAATTTAATAATAGTAATGATGAAAATGATGGTACATTCAATAGGTCAAGGGTTAAAACAAAAATACATTCATATGGTCAAGAGATAAAACAAAAATACATTAAATTGGTCAAAAGTTAAAAAAAACCCAAATACATTCAAACGACATTCAATAGTAAATATTAAAAATATAAAGAAATCAGAACAAATGTAACAAAATTACACACACACACACTTTTATTATTATTAAAAATCCTCCCACTGTGAAGTGTTTAGTCTGTGAGGTAGTGAACGTGTTGAAGCAGGTGTCCTTAGTGGGCGCTAAAGCACCCCGTGAGCCTATTACCGACCGCTTTTTCCCTTGCTTTTATGGGATGAAAACTAGGGCGTCTCCGATTCTTTTATACTCCGCTATATCCCCACGCACCTGTTTGTTAGGGATGGCCATTAAAGGTATGTTTAAATGGGCTAGGTTTTTAGGAACACGTCCCCACCCCAGTGGTCTAGAAATGTCTGAAATATTGTGTGATGCAGTGACACTTTTCACCAGGTCATACAAATGAGTACTGTGGAGGGGACGGCCGTTAACAACAATTTCAGCGTTGTCTGTCCAGGATAAAACATGCTTTGAGCGGTAATTGCATCTAGAATGTATTCAGCATTTCTCTGACTTCTTTTAGGAATGTGTTTTAACACACCCTCTAAAACCGTGTCCTTTTATGCCCATCATCATCATCATCATCATCAGGTCTGCGGTCCTCTGGTCTAATTTCGTTATCAGGCATTGCCAGGGTCAGTACAGTTTTTCACGCCACCCTGTCTCACCAATGCCAAATAACGCTGCAGTACTTGAGAGTATTTTTGGCTTTTTCATATATGTCTGTGTCCGGTAGTTTCAATATGTCAGACATGGCTCGGTCAAGGTCGCTTTGTACTACCTGTCTTATGCTTGCAGTGTTTTGGTCCTGATGCTGCTGCTGCTGCTGCTGTTTTAACATGTCAAGCTGATGCTGAGGAACCAAAAACATCTTCTGTGCATGCTCCATATTCTTCTTTCTTAACCTCTGCTTATCAGGCTTGTGATAAATGGTATAGCCGCTCCAAGTAGTGGTAGTCAAAACCCGCCGCTGGTTAATCCTCTTTTTCTTATTTAAATGTTTAACATTTTTGTCCGCAACCAGTCTGATGATGCCTCTCTTCTTTTTTAACTGAGAGTACTGTTTTTCTGTCAAAGGGATGTTACCTCTCAACACATTTAAAGCTATTTCACAGAGTGCATCGATAAAGTCTGCGCTTAGCGCCACACACAATGACCCTTCTCATACCCGGCGTTGCTTTATATAACAACTCCAACATGGCTAGATTCCTCTGCACCGACATTATTTAGCCCTTTGTTTGTTTTTAGGCATATAAACAACCTGCTGATTTGACAACAAAGCGGTTCTGAGCCTCAAGTGGTCTGGAGTGACAGCTTTATAATCTATGAGGAGATACCCGTATGCGGAACTAGTGGCGTCAGTAAACGCCTCTAAAAACTATTTAGTGTTTCCGGGAAACATCTGTTTGCCCAGGAGTGTAACCTGATATTTATCCCTAGGGTTTTTGAACAAGACAAGGTAGTTTGTGTTTAAACTAATGGTTCTGCTAGCCTTGCCTTGTATAAACAAATTTTGAACCAGATATATACAGCTGAGATTTCTATGGTGGACATATTTGGTGAATACATTCTGAACTTCTATATTGTCACTTGCTATGTCATTCATTAAATCGCCTATGACGAGTAGATTAGTCTTGTCCGGGGTAATAGCTCGTCGTCACACAGGAATCGGGTAACCCTTTAACAAAGTTGATGTCTCTTAATTTAAGGAGTTGGTCATATAAAGGTTGCCAGCATGAGTATGAGACCAAATTATCAATGTTATGTGAAATAACTGTAGATGCATTTTCAATAAGACCCTTGACAAAATATGTCTTCCCACAATTTGAGGGACCACTCACCACCAAACTAAACGGATGCTGCAGTCTTGAGTCAAAAGAGATGTTAGTAGCCATAAGGTAGGGTGCTGTAGTCTGACAGGACTCTGCGCTTGTTATACACAACCTTGACTTTTTTGTGTACTACGTCATTTTTAAGATGAAACTTCTTTTATCACGCCTGATGGTTTCCGCCTCTGTGATCACATGCATCTGAGTGTTCTGATTGGTCACAAAGGACTGGACCAACCCCTGCGACTCGTGGGTGAGCACTGCTGCATTTTTGGCGTTAAGTGTGACACCCTTGCACTTGACCTGCGCTTTTACCAAGTTTTGTGCAGTAGGCGTAACACTTTGGACCCCAGACACAAACTCTGTGATATAATCTTCCTCTGGGAGCCCGCACATCACCGTCATTGATCTCGTCGGTTAAGTCACCCAAGTATGAGCCTAGAGGGGGAACCCAATCACCTGGGCCGGACGTGAAAATGACGCTGTCCGTGTCACAGTACAGCACACGCCTCCTGCAGCCTGTCCAACAAGTCATACAGCATCAGCATAGCATAGGCGGTGGTCATAGCCCCTATGAACACATTCACATCATTCACTCTGGACGCCTTACCATCTGCGTGACACCACTGTACAATGGCCACGACATCGGATATAAACCCAAACTGACGCACGCCATAATGGTCGCTGAACATGAGCTGCGTGAATCTCTCCGGTTCTGTAATTAACTCGCAGGAGGGCATGTTACTCCGCATGCTGAATCTGCCCCACAATGAGTTCAGGAGAAGCTTGTTACAATTCCTGACCGCCTTGTTGACACAGATTTTGTCAGCATCGAGTAAAATCCTCCTTTTCATGGTAGTCACGTATGTACTTTCTCTGCAGGAGTAATGACATGCCCGGGGTAGCCTGACGCCTCCTGCTTACACTTCAAAAACGTCTTGACATATTCCTTGAACAAGGTGTCTGTCTTGTTTGGGAAATGCCACACTTCATCAATGCAGACAATCAGGTACCCCTTCTCGACAGCTTTCTGAAGTTCAAACGAGACCCACACACCTGACAGCTGTCGCCGGCGTCAGTATGCGCACAGACACTGGTCTGGTTTAACTCCGCAGCACACCTGCCACACAACGGAAACATGAGCCTTTGTGACACCTGTAGGGCAGTACGGGGTGGTACAGACCTCTGGGAGGAAGCACGGTACACTTTACAAACCCGAAATAGTTTTCTACCGACCAAAATCTCGGTGGATAATTTGAGGGTGTCCAACCGGGTATTGTTTTTTTGACTGTACAGTAGGATACAGGCTTGTGAAATCGTAGTATCTGATTTTCTCATCTGCGTTATCAGCCTTGTGGTACATCTTGATGGCGTTTGTACGCCCTCCAAAAAGGGCTTGTCGTGGGTCGAGGCGTTCTTTGAGCCTGTAAGTGTTGAGGTGCGCCTGAACAGATGGGTCTGAACGTTTTAGCGCCTCCCACTCACATTCCCACATCACCACCACACGCAGACCATGCACACTTTTCAACGCTGATATTTTTTCACAGAATGAGTGGTACAGACTGCCATAGGGTTTTTTGGTGACAGGATTCACTTCGGTCTGGACGCAACACTTGACACATCCGTGAAAAAAGCATCCCGCAAACTCGTAGTAGCATGTGTTTGTGGCCCTGTTATACCCATCCACAAAAACTGCCCAAATTGTTGCTCACCGTGGTTCAAAGCGTGTCTAATCTCGGAGCCTTCATACCTGGCCACGTATTCCAGCCATTGCATAGACACCTCAGAATAGGTTTTATTCTGCCGTGTGTATGCGCCTTCATACGTGAGGGCAAGGGTGTCTTTGGGTAGAAAACGCTGCTTTGAAAACGCCCATGCAACTCGACGCCAGTGTCGTGAACGCGAACGGGTCGAGGTCTGTGCACCTGATAAATGTCTCACGATAAATTAGACAGGCCTTGCGAAGCACTTCTACATCATTAACACAGTAGTGGCGAATTTCTGTCTGGAAATCAAAGGTTTTCACGGACGGTGTCATACCAGATCATGAACCTATGCTTGTCACTGTCAGACATGGTGTTGTACCGTAATAAGAGGGTCGGGTATTTCCCCACATAGTACTCGCTCTGGTGTTGAACTTGTGCGGAAAATCCCTTCTCCATGTCCTCAAAACCCATGGCAGCCGGTGTCCTGGATAAACGCATGGGTAGAAAGCTGAAAGAATCGATCCAGCGTTGCTGAACGCCTTGTCATACATCAGGATGACCCTACTGCCACGCATGGTTACTGTGGAGGGATCCTGTTGCACAAAATATTCCAGCAGTATGTAATTATCAAACCCAGAGGCGTTGTGTGCAATAAATGTGTACTCCTTATATTTTGGCTGCCGGTACCGTTTAACAAACGTGTCAACGCATTTCAGGGTGTTGAAACAAAATTTGTTTCCTCTGTGTCCATAGCACACACAAAGTTTGCTTCGTGCTTGCCCTCGTGATTACGTGTCTCAACATCATAAAATATGTATTTTGTGTGTGGGTTTTGTTTTTTCAGCGGCTGGATAAAACATTGGTGTACAGCATCGCTCTCATTTAGGGCCTCGCCGCAGTGTGTACACTTTGGTGGCTTGCATTTATGCTGCGTTCTTGCCGCATTGTAGGTTTTACCACACTCTTCACAATATTTCACTTTGTCACACGGCGCTGCGTCGTGTTTAGAGTGAGGGTGTTTATGCTGATTATAGCAGTGTCTGGACTTGCAGATTCACACCCTGTACATTTTATAGTGGCCCCTGTGTGCATGTGACACTGTGTATAACAAACATTGCAGAGGTATTTACAAACGTGCTTAAACGGTTCTGTGTATGAACCGTAACAGTCACACACATAGGTCCCGCCAAAGAAACCGGTTTTATTTACAATCAGGTAATAATGGTCATTGTGCAGGTACATCCACACAGTGCTGGCGTGTACAGCGTCATGGGTTTTGTAACACTGCAGGTGTTTACGCCTGAACCATGGTGGAATACTACGATTTTTATGTTTAAGTGATGTTCAAATTTTGTGATATCAGAGAGCGACACCTTGTGGGTTTCATCAAATCCTACAGCGCTATGCAGTTGTTTAGCATACTGCATTTTATCAGTGGCAGACAAGCTTTCATTAACAAAATGGGCGAGACAAAGAGAGAAACAAAGACTGTTCTGAGACACGCTGCTTTCAGGGTTATACAGGTGCCTTCCTTCTTAGATAAAATTTCATCATAAGGGACGCTTCCTAGCCTCAGTCTAGAACCACCACCACTACTACCCGTGCCACGGTCACAACAAACTCCAGATCATCATCTGTCAGCGACGTGTCATTACTCTGCACAACTTGAGAGACCACCTCCAAAAACTCGTCAGCGTTATATGCGTTGTCAGAGCTTAAAACAGCCTGCACATCGCTGGCTAGAGATGGTCCTCTCAAAACCACATTTAATACACTACCTGCAGGAGAGTCCTCTAAGGCTGCACCAATCACGCATGACAACCTCTCTCTAACACCGTCAATTGCCTGGGTGATGTTATCAAGACTAACGACTCTGAAATCTACCCTCTGGCGAAATTCGCAGCGTTGAATCTAGGTATGTCACGGACACGCAACTGTGCACTGTACTGGTAGATGGAACAGCAGGTGTTCCTTCTACCGGATTTCCTGCGCCGTGTTGACAGACCATAGAGTTACTCACAGAACCGACAGCAGCATGTTCAGCACAGACCCCGCGATCACTCACATTCACACCAGAGACACTCACGGCCCCAGAACTGATAGCAGCATGCTCAGCAGAGACCCCGCGATCACACACATTCACACCAGAGACACTCACGGTCCCAGAACTGATAGCAGCATTCTCAGCAGAGACCCCGCGATCACACACATTCACACCAGAGACACTCACGGCCCCAGAACTGACAGCAGCAGCATGCTCAGCAGAGGCTCCATTATCACGCACACATTCACACGAGACACTCACAGTCCCAGAACTGACAGCAGCGGCATGGTGATGCTATATTATCGTTGTCACTGTTGTTATTATTAACACCGATTTCTACAATAACATCAGCATTAGATGAAGCGGGAGTAGCAGCAACACCAGAACCTGAACTGCAAGCGAGTGATGGTGATGACGCTGATGATGATGGGCATAAAATTCTGTCTCTTAAAAACAGTGCTGTTCTCTTCTATCCCCGCATTCTTTTATAATGTATCTGGACCAGCGCATAACACTGCTGTGGCTAGCCAATACATCTGGTCCAGAGGGTGTGTTAAAACGTTCCCTAACTGTACCTGTCAAAGCACGCCGCCTCTGTAGTGCACTGGGACGAATCGACATTATCAGTAAAATGTGTGCTTTCGTCATCTGTGTCATAACGACCATCCCGACCTGGGTGCTCATTCGCTTTTAACATTTTCCTCGGTGGTGCCATTATCTACGTTACTTAACAATGTGCTCCTGTTTTTCTATACAGTGCGTCTACTAAGTTATTTATTGATGTTGTGATTGTGTGCTGTAATTCAATTAAGGTGCCGACGCCTGTTTAAGCAAATGTACCTGTGTATTAAGGGCTCTGTAGCGTCGCTCGTTAGTTTTAGTGCTCCTAATCAGGTTTCGCCGCTCGCTTGCCAGGAGGAGGTATCGCGTCTCGGCAAATCTTTTCTGACGCTGTTCGCGCCTGATTAGCCTAGCCTGATGCCTGCACCTGGTTTTGAGCAATGCGTTCTCTTGCTATAACAGCCACTGGGGTGGGAGAATCAGAGGGTGAGACAGGGTCGGTAATAGGCTGAGGAGGGGCAGGCGGCTGCTGGGTGGAGGCGGGACGTATGGCTCAATACACTCTCAACATCAGCATCAACAACTACACCTACACCTACTGGATGAGACAGGGGTGAGGGATAGGCCGGGAGGGCTGGAGGGATGGCTTGGATACGCATCAACAAACACTACACTCTCATCAACATCAACAACAACACCTACTGGAGGAGGCAGGGGAAAAGGGATAGGCTGAGGCGGGCTGGAGGCCTGGCCTGGATGTGCATCAATAAATGCTATGCTCTCCTCCTCACCGATTTCAACAACAACGTCAGCAAAAACACTGGGAGGGGGAGGATATGAAGCGGGTACAGGTGATAATGTCAGTAAGTCGGGTAAGTTACTGTGTCTGTAATCACCAGTACTGTCTAACAGATCATCAAAATCTGGAATATAGTCAGCACCTCTTAATAATGTGGGGATTGTGGGGAGATTCCCCACACACACCTCTCCCGCCATGGGGAGCAGAAGCAGCACCAGTATCAGCAACGCCAGCCTTCACAGGTGTACTCGTAGAAAATAGATCTTTGCTTACTTCGTGCTGATGCTGTAGGCTGGTGTTCTGTGGTGGGAGAGCGACTCCTGCTGACTCCACAAAGCCTCTGTAGATATTCCCACGTTAAATAGCCGCCGGTGCGGAGGAGGAGGAGGAGGAGGAGATGGCCCGTGTTCCTCACTGATCGATGCCCTCTCACGCTGCTGCCCGCTGTTCCGCCGACTTCCTCTCGACCGTTAGGAAACGAGTTCACAGACTCCCGACCTCCTCGAATGTGCCGCTGAAGCACTCCTCAACAGCCGTTGGAGCCGATTCTACACCGCCCGATCCTAGTGCGCCCCGCTTCACCCGCAGATAATCCCTGACAACCAGTAACGCAGCTACCGCGGCGCTTGTTTCTTGCGTGGCCGTCAGCTCAGGCGGTTGAGCACTGTTTATTAAAAAAAATACAACATTAACGTTATCATTATTATTAATATTATTATCATTATTAGGCTGCTATTATTATTATTAGTATTATTATTATTATTATTAAATAACGACGTGTCTTACGTGAGAAATCCTTGTCCTGACGGTGTAACCCTCTGGAAATTTTCAGCCGGGTAGTCCTGGTGAATCGCCCAGGCACTGTTATGGAAAAACAAAAACAAACAAAACGATATGTTAGCAGTATTCTGTATCCGACATATTAACATAATATTCATATAAAGTAGCGTTAAAACATTGTGTCTTACGTGTTAAACCCGCTAGAAAACTGATTGAGGGGTCTCAGTGGCCTGCGCTGTGCACTGTGGAGAAAGAGGAGGTAAAACAGATGTTTGCAATGATGCCGCAAGCATTCCCCCATTAATGATAAATAAAATATAAAAATAAAACAGTCTTACGGTATAAAATCTCTAGCAGCAGCAGAGGCTGGAGGGTCTGTTCTGCGCCTTTTCAACGAAAGTGAGCTTTGTTCTGCAGCTGGAAAGTAATACCATTTATTTAGCTTAGTAACACACTCTTTAAAATAATAATAATAAAATACATTCATTAGATCAAGATTTAAAACGAAAATACATTCGTTAGATTTAGAATTTAATAACAGTAATAATGAAAATAAGTAATCACACACAAGCACGCACACTACGAAATGATATGTTAACTTACGGCTGCTGCAGTGGGGTGCAGGGGCACGGTTTTCAACTCCGGAATCGTCAGCAGCTGTACCTAATGAGAAATACTTTTTTTTTTTTTGTAGTTGTTGTTTTTAGAATGTTTTTTCTGAGAAAAATTAAGTATCTAGAGAGCAATGTTATCCAATATAGTTTAGGCACGCTACCGTTAATTGAGGCCATTGTCCGCAGTAAAAGCTGTAGAAAAGGGTCCGCTGTGTTTCACGCAACCTAGACTTTTTTAAAAAGATCCTCTGCTTGTTTCACTGGGATTTTTATACATTTGGGTAAAACAATAAAACAAACACGACACACATCATAAAACCCTGATTGGTTGTTGGTCTAGCCTTGCTGTATGATTGGCTACTGTACTTTCTTCTCGTGTTTTGCCCGACATGTCTGAACATTTATTACACCGAACAGATGCTGCACAGCAGGGGTCGCTGTAAAACATCCGTGCATTCTTAATTCCTCTGATCTCGGACATCCCGGCGCCATGCGCAGTGGTCTGGGCTAGGTGAAGTGTTGAATCAACACTTGTCGCTACTTTCCGGCGAGGTGACGAATCAACACCTGTCGACATTTTTTCCGGTGCAGGGGCGCAAGGAGGGGCTTTTGATTAGCCAATAGTTAGGGTTTCATTGGAAACCAGCCCCCCCAGAAGGAGGCGCTATGTTTAACCAATGAGAGCTGGATTTCATATGACGGTGTGGGGGGGGGGGAGAACCGGAAGGGGGGTGGGGGGTGGGGTGGGGGAGGGGCGGGTGTAGGGGTTTCACGTGCACGCACGCACGCACGTCTCACGTGCACGCGCATTTCACATGCACGCGCAAAGCTGGTCCCCTTATACTACTGCCACATTTTCAACTTTTACTTCTGCACTTTATTTGTGCCAGAAAGCAATTCAGCAAGATAACCACCGTATGTGAACTGTATTAGAGGTCAGGGGAGGCTGACAGTCCCCTTGCTTTGTCTACTTATTATGCTAATGGCTTAATGTGACGATAAAAAGATACATGCACTTCCTCTAAAACAGTAAAATGATCCTCTCTGCCACTGAGCCTGTTTTGGCCAAAGGAAAACCAACACTTTCTTTTGCCTTTGAATTAACAGAGCACACATTTACACCGTGCCAGCATCCTCTGTCTGTCTACGACACAAACCCATTCAGTCTACCTTCCTCACCCTCTCTCCTCATATGCCAGCAGCCCTCCCTTATTCTCTGCCTTTTCATTCTGTTTTCAACTCTTCCTCTCCTCACTCACCCTCCTCTTCCCCTTCGTCTTCTCTGTCTCTCCTCCACTCTAACCCTTCCTTCGCTCCCTCCCTTCCATCTCACTCCTGTCCCCTCCTCTTGTTGCTTTCCTCCCTCCGCTCGCTTGTTCTCTGGCTCCCTCCCTTTCTCGCTCCCTCCCTTCATCTCTCTCTGCATTGCAGTATCTGTGTCAGCCATCGGCAGAATAGGCTGTCTGCTGTGTGTGTGTGTGTGTGTGTGTGTGTGTGTGTGTGTGTGTGTGTGTGTGTGTGTGTGTGTGTTAGACACTGCAGTCCCTCCTAAGCAGCTGGACAGGAACTGAGATGGATAGCGTTCGTTCACCCCACTTTTCTCCTTTCCTCTCCGCCCTCTTTTTTCATCCATCCTTTTTTATCTGCTTTTGTTTCATCCTTTATCTCATTCTTCCTTTGTGATTTTTCTCCACTTTTCTATAATATACTTTTATCTTGTCTTTCCGCTCTCTCAAGCTGCACTGTACCCCCTGTTTTTCTTTTTCTTCTTCTCTTAAACTCTCCCATTTTTTCTCATTTCACCCTCTGATCCATTTTCTCTGCTCCTCTAAACTACTCTTCCTTCACATTTCCCCCTGCCTTGCCAGCTCTCTTGTTTTCTGCTCTAAAGCCTGGCCAAAGTTTGTTATACAGACATACAGTACATGACATGATCACCATTTTCAGAACAGACTGTTTAAATCTCACCCAAGAGCAGCACAGGGTGCAGGATCACCCACAGTGCTGACCAAGTGAGAATATGCATCCTTCCTGTTAGCAGACACACACTGCACTCGCCTCCTGCTGCGAGTGGACTTCAGGACACTGGTATCCTCTTCCTGCCTGGCCAACTGGCCGCCGGGTCCAGCTCAGCCTCCTTTGATCTACTGTTCCCCTACAGTGACTAACCAGCCACCAGAAACACCTGAGTTCTTTTACCTTGCTTGGTCTGCTGCCTCAGGGCAGTTGAGCCTATTTTTCTGTAGTCATACCCTCCAGATGTGCAAACTTCTTCCTTACAGCTCCTGTTCTACTTCTAACAAATCAAGAGCCCTGAGGTGCTTTGGTCAATCTATAGTAATACAGTACAATACAATAGATCTTCAGCCTAAATACAACACTGTCACAGCTAAACTGTTATATTGTGAACCATGTCAGTGACACTGTTCACTGAAGAAAGTTTTCTTTGGCTGAACCCGGCACAGCAATGAGACAGTTGGGAAATTTGTAAGCAAAAAAACATGAGTAAAGGAGATAGACAGTGCCTCGTCTGCATGTGTATGATGAGTGATTATCCAGTCAAGGCTGATTTTTAATTAAGCACATTTTCTTCCTTCAGTGATACACCAGTAATGATCAGCTCTCTCAGACAGGTGGCATCCTGCAGGCACACTGGTGCATTGCAATCCCATCAGTAACAAGTTTCCTCACTAACGTTCTCTTTGCATTACAGAGTGCAAACAATTGTGCTGAAAGGGCACAGCCCCAATTTAAACATAAAGGCCACCACAGAGGCTGGGAGAAAACTCATTACAAATTATCTGTGGATTTAATGGGAGTGCTCTAATAACTTAGAAAATAAGAAAATAATCTTGATGATGGCATAGTGATGTCATTTGAGTTATCTTGGGCTTGGCGACTGACTTTTTTTTCACAGAAAGCCTGCAGTACTGGAGCTGAAAAGATGTGGACACTAATCAGTCAGGAAAAGGTCAGACGAAATGATGCCATTAGTTGCATCATGTGAAATGTTCTGTAGGATCCAGTGATTCTGATGCTCGACCCATAAAGACCAAAAAGTCCTGATAATCTCTGCTGCTGTGATTTGACTTTTTTTATGTGTCTACTCTGTGTCACCATCCCCAAGCTTAAAGCTGGAAAATGGTTGATTGCTCCCTCTAGGTTGGGAGAAAGTTACTGCCCCAAGCAAAGAATTTCAAGTTTCTCAGGGTCTTATTCACGAATGAGGATAATAATGGAGTGTGAGATAGACAGACGGTATCCACCTTATCCTCCATCTACGTCCCTCATCTATGATCATGAGCTTTGGGTAGTGAGCAAAAGAATGAGATCATGGATTGAAGTGGTCAAAATAAGTTTCCTCCGTAGGGTGGCTGGGCTCGGCCTTAAAGATAGAATGAGGTGCTTAGACATACGGAAGGAGCTCGGAGTAGAGCTGCTGCTCCTTCGTGTCGAAAAGGGTCAGTTGAGGTGGTTCGGGCATCTGATCAGGATGCCTCCTTGGTGCCTCTGTTGGAGGTGGTCCAGGCAGGTCAAGCTGGAAGGAGGCCCCAGGCCAGACCGAGAAAATGCTGGAGGGATTACATATCTCATCTGGCCTGGGAACACCTCAGAGTCCCCCAGGAGAAGCTGGAAAGTGTTGCCCCTGCATTCCCCAACTTAAAAAGATAGTCTGGATTTTTGGAAGTGGGTTTGCAGAAGTCATTTATGGGCTGAGATCACTGTCTAGCCTCCTGGAGGTGTCATTGTTGTGAGGGCTCGTCTTGGGGAGGTAGACTGTACAGCCTAACCCGGCGGGGGAGTGTGATAGCCTAACAAGGCTTCCCTCCCTGGGTCTACCTCCTCTGTGGTAATATAGGTAAGGTAAAGGAGGTTGTTCGGTTAGTGTGGGGAGCAGTGAGACCTGGCATTAGGGGAGTGTCTCTGGGACGCCAGAGATCACTGTCTAGCCTCCTGGAGGTGTCGTGGGACCAACTAGACGAAACACCGGTGAAAGGAGGTTCCCACCCGATGACCCCAAAGACATGTTAGTTATCACTGCTCATTGGTCTGTATAGTTAAGCCTTGCCATAATAGTTTGTCGTAGGGCTTAGGAGGTTATTCACTGAGTGCTGATCCCTTTTTATTTATTTATTTATTTATTTACTTATTTATTTATTTATTTTTTTTTAGAGCACAAACTTCTTGTGTTTATTTGAATTCAGAACTAGCCCAGCTAGTGACTGCTGTGAACAGGGCAGCTGACAACAAGGGAAAGACCATGTGACCGCTTGGAAAGACAGCTGACAGGAGGGAAAAGACCCCAATGGTGCTGGCATGGGTTAGCAACCCATGGTAGCAGTGGTGAGGCCTAGCAGCCTTACTACAACCAAAAATTAGCTACAGCCAACTTAGGAAAAATACCCCAAGAGTCAGCGAGAGCAGGGTGGAAGATGACTCACAGGTGGATTACACGGTAACAGACATTGGAACGGACACGACTATGACTTGGATCTGTGACTCAGTGAAGGATAGGGCACGGACCTATCCACCAGTGCTAGAATTAGCAGCAGTCAGGGCAAGGTGAGCGCATCTGTAGAGGATAAAAGTAGCACAGTTGAGAACAAGATGCTTCAGGTTTGTCCTTGCGGCTGGCAGAAAGTAACATCAGTGAAAGGCCTCAGAACTCATCAGGAAAGAAGAAGTGTGTGGCAAAGAAAGGGCAGAGTAGCCGCATTGATCAGTACTTCCTAAGAAGTCAGTCGAGTCAGTCGGATGAAGTCCAGCGGCAGGTAGAAAACCACAGTTCGCAGGATATCAGTAACGCTGCCACTGAGGAGGAGGGGGTAGTAAGAGAGGATGCAGGTGACACTGAGGCCAGTATGCCAGCCAGAGAGAGAACCATGGAGCAAAAGGTTAGAGTTAGATGGCCTAGAGCAAATGACAGTAAAGAATGGGAGATAGTTAATAGAGATTTGTCAGTAATCTTGAGTAGGCTTAGAGGAAATGCAATGGAAAGGTTAGAAAAGATGGGAGATATAATGTATTCATATG
This sequence comes from Epinephelus fuscoguttatus, assembly GCF_011397635.1. Taxonomy (NCBI): domain Eukaryota; kingdom Metazoa; phylum Chordata; class Actinopteri; order Perciformes; family Serranidae; genus Epinephelus; species Epinephelus fuscoguttatus. The sequence continues at coordinate 32,873,910 of NC_064765.1, read as the reverse complement.
GTGTAGAGAGGTTTGGGGTTGAGAGAAAGAGGAGTGAGAGGGTACAGTCAGGTAAGTCTAGGCGGCAGAGAGAAATAGAGAAGTTAGTCAAGGAAAGGAGACAGTTAAGAAAGCAGTGGAAAAAGGCTACAGAAGAAGAAAGGAGGGAATTAAGGTGTTGCAAGAGGAGTTGAGAAGCAGGCTAGCAGTTCTTAGAAGGGCAGAGCATCTCAGGAAAAAGAGGAGGAAGAAGGAATATGCTAGGACAGGTTTTTTCAGGGACCCTTTTAAGTTTGTTAAAGGATTGTTCAGCCAGGAACAGGGAGGGCAGCTTAAAGCAGAAAGGCTAGAGGTTGAAGAATATTTGAGAAACACATATTCAGATTTGGAGAAGAATAGGATAGTAGGTTTCCCACCTGATATCCCTCCATTAGGAGGGATAGAGCATGAGATGGATGTCAGGCCACCTAGGTGGAAGGAAGTTCAGGAGGTGGTCAGGCGTGCCAGGCTTCTTCGGCCCCAGGGCCTAATGGAGTCCCCTACCGGGTTTATAAAAGTGCGCCTGATACCCTTAAATTTTTGTGGAAACAGCTAAGAATAGTTTGGGAAAAACAAATTATACCAAGAGCATGGCGTAGGGCAGGGGGTGTCCTCATTCCTAAGGAGAAGGAGTCTGTGGACCTTAGCCAGTTCCGGATGATTTCTCTCTTGAATGTGGAGGGGAAGATTTTCTTTAGTGTAGTAGCGCAGAGACTAGCTAGTTACTTAGAAAGGAATAGCTTAATAGATACCATGGTGCAGAAGGCAGGAATACCAGGTTTTTCAGGGTGTTTAGAGCATACTAGCATGATCTGGCACCAGATTCAGGCAGCGAAGATTAACAAAAGGGACCTACACGTAGTATTTTTAGATCTTGCAAATGCATTTGGTTCAGTTCCGCACAGCCTCATTTGGAGTGCGTTTGACTACTTCAGAGTGCCACAGGTAGTTGTTAACTTAGTGAAAGCATACTTTCAGGATATTAGGTTGTGTCTAAGTACAGCAGGTTTCACAACAGGTTGGCAGAGGCTAGAAATAGGCATCATGGCAGGGTGTACAATTTCTCCGTTAGCATTTACTATGGCAATGGAAGTAATCATCAGGGCTTCTAAGTGGGTGGTAGGTGGGGAGAGATGGCAGAATGGGTTGCATCTTCCACCAGTTAGGGCTTACATGGATGACATGACACTGGTGACCACAACAATGCCATGTACAAAGAGGCTACTAGAGAAGGTAAATAAGAACCTCAAGTGGGCCAGCATGAAGATCAAGCCTAGTAAATCTAGAAGCATCTTGATACGTAGAGGGAAGTTAAGTGATAGGAAGTTTGTCATAGATGATGAGGACATCCCAACAATTAGGAAAAGTCAGTAAAGAGCTTAGGTAGGTTGTACAATGTAGAGTTGAATGATAAGGAACAGGTGGTGAAATTTAGAAAGATGTGGCTGAAGGATTGGATAGAATAGATAAATCAGAACTTCCAGGAAAGTTGAAGTTGTGGTGTTTGCAATTTGGGCTATATCCTAGGTTAATATGGCCACTGTCAATTTATGAAATTCCAATAACTGTTGTGGAGAATTGAAAGGTTGGTTAGCTCCTACATTAGGAAGTGGTTGGGCGCTCCTAGGAGCCTAATTAGTATTGCATAGTAAGGAAAAGGGATACTACAGCTCACAGTATCTATTATAACATATGAATTTAAATGAACCAAGATCAGGACAGAGCTCATGTAAACTGGGAGTAAGGATGTGGTAGTTAGGAGTGTGGTTCCAAATCCAACCAAGGGAGGAAGTGGAACCCAAGATCGGCAGTTCAGGAGGCAGAGGCAGCTCTTAGACATGCAGAGATTGTAGGTAATGTTCAGTTTGGCCGGGGAGGCCTGGGGCTTGGCTCAGGTAAACCGGTATGGAATACAGCAGGCCTCAAAGATAAAAGAAAGCTGGTTGTAGAACAGATACGCAGACAGGAAGAGATAGTAAGGGGTGCAAAGGTAGTGGCCCAGGCTAAACAGGGACAGTGGTTGAATTGGGAAAGAGAAGAGGAAGCTTAGTTGGAGGGACCTGTGGAGTATGGAGGAGAATCGTATTAGATTCCTGATAGGGGCTACATACGATGTCTTACCAACCCCCCAGAACCTAAAACTGTGGGTAAATGAGGACCCGTCATGCCCATTGTGTTCACGTACCGCAACTTTAAAGCATATTTTGTCAGGTTGCAAAGTTAGCTTGTCACAAGGCCGATATACATGGCGACATAATCAGGTGTTGAAATGTTTAGCTGCAGGCATTGAAGGGAAACGAAGACAGGTGAATTCAGAAGGTGTTAAGGATAGGAGTTTAGTAATTCAGTTTGTCCGTGAGGGGAGAAATACAGAAGGGATAAGTTAGTGAGGAGGCAAAGGTGTGGCCGCCTAGAAGGTGCTTGTGATTGGGAAATGCAAGTAGATTTAGGGGGAAAGCTTGTTGTTCCTCAGGAAATAGTCTGTACCAGGCAGAGGCCTGACTTAGTGTTGTGGTCAGTGAGTCAACAGATAGTTTATTTCATCGAGCTGACAGTTCCTTGGGAAGACTCAGTGGAAGAAGCATATGAAAGAAAAAAGCTTAGATATGCAGACTTAGGAGCAGAAGCTGAGCAGCGAGGATGGAAGACTAGGATTTGTCCAGTGGAAGTGGGGTGTAGGGGATTCATAGCAAGATCAACTGTCTCACTCCTGGGAACTCGGAGTGGGGACAGAGTTTGAGGAAGACAGTGAGGGAAATGTCAGATGAAGCAATTAAATGCAGCCAGTTTATCTATTACAGAAGAAATAATGTCAGCTGGGGGCCAGCAGGGGGAACTACTAAGCAGGGCACATAACTCCTTGAGATCAGGTGGAGAGATCCACTTCCTGTCAGGAGAAATCCAGGAAGAGGAAGTATTTAAGTGTGGGAGTGGCCTATATGAATCCATTTTGTTTGAGACCATGCTGCAAAGTGAGTGTGATTGCTGATCCTGTAAGTCCAGTTAGCTCCTTTAACTTTAGCTTATATTGTAGTTATGCTATGTAGTGTGTGAAATAGAGTATGGTGAATGTGACAGGAAAGCTAGTATCAGCATTGCTTCTGCCTGGAGCTCGCATGTATGGAGCCTGGGTTTGGTTGAAGATGGCAGTGCTGTTTGGGCTGAGAAAGCCATGTGTATGTAAGGAGGAAATCCAGGAAGAGGAAGGTTATTTAAGTGTGGGAGTGGCCTATCTGAATCCATTTTGTTTGAGACCATGCTGCAAAGTGAGTGTGTTTGCTGATCCTGTGAGTTCATTTATCTCCTTTAACTTTAGCTTACATTGTAGTTATGCTATGTAGCGTGTGAAATAGAGTATGGTGAATGTGCTAGTAAAGGTAGTATCAGCATTGCTTCTGCCTGGAGCTCGCATAAACGGAGCCTGGGTTTGGTTGAAGGTGGCAGTGCTGTTCTGTTTGGGCTGAGATCACTGTCTAGCCTCCTGGAGGTGTCATTGTTGTGAGGGCTCGTCTTGGGAGGTAGACTGTACAGCCTAACCCGGGGAGTGTGATAGCCTAACAAGGCTTCCTCCTGGGTCTACCTCCTCTGTGGTAATATAGGTAAGGTAAAGGAGGTTGTTAGTGTGGGGAGCAGTCAGACCTGGCATTAGGGGAGTGTCTCTGGGACGCCAGAGATCACTGTCTAGCCTCCTGGAGGTGTCGTGGGACCAACTAGACAAACACCGGTGAAAGGAGGTTCCCACCCGATGACCCCAAAGACATGTTAGTTATCACTGCTCATTGGTCTGTATAGTTAAGCCTTGCCATAATAGTTTGTCGTAGGGCTTAGGAGGTTATTCACTGAGTGCTGATCCCTTCTTATTTATTTATTTATTTACTTATTTATTTATTTATTTTTTTTTTTAGAGCACAAACTTCTTGTGTTTATTTGAATTCAGAACTAGCCCAGCTAGTGACTGCTGTGAACAGGGCAGCTGACAACAAGGGAAAGACCATGTGACCGCTTGGAAAGACAGCTGACAGGAGGGAAAAGACCCCAATGGTGCTGGCATGGGTTAGCAACCCATGGTAGCAGTGGTGAGGCCTAGCAGCCTTACTACAACCAAAAATTAGCTACAGCCAACTTAGGAAAAATACCCCAAGAGTCAGCGAGAGCAGGGGTGGAAGATGACTCACAGGTGGATTACACGGTAACAGACATTGGAACGGACACGACTATGACTTGGATCTGTGACTCAGTGAAGGATAGGGGCACGGACCTATCCACCAGTGCTAGAATTAGCAGCAGTCAGGGCAAGGTGAGCGCATCTGTAGAGGATAAAAGTAGCACAGTTGAGAACAAGATGCTTCAGGTTTGTCCTTGCGGCTGGCAGAAAGTAACATCAGTGAAAGGCCTCAGAACTCATCAGGAAAGAAGAAGTGTGTGGCAAAGAAAGGGCAGAGTAGCCGCATTGATCAGTACTTCCTAAGAAGTCAGTCGAGTCAGTCGGATGAAGTCCAGCGGCAGGTAGAAAACCACAGTTCGCAGGATATCAGTAACGCTGCCACTGAGGAGGAGGGGGTAGTAAGAGAAGATGCAGGTGACACTGAGGCCAGTATGCTAGCCAGAGAGAGAACCATGGAGCAATAGGTTAGAGTTAGATGGCCTAGAGCAAATGACAGTAAAGAATGGGAGATAGTTAATAGAGATTTGTCAGTAATCTTGAGTAGGCTTAGAGGAAATGCAATGGAAAGGTTAGAAAAGATGGGAGATATAATGTATTCATATGGTGTAGAGAGGTTTGGGGTGCATGAGAGAAAGAGGAGTGAGAGGGTACAGTCAGGTAAGTCTAGGCGGCAGAGAGAAATAGAGAAGTTAGTCAAGGAAAGGAGACAGTTAAGAAAGCAGTGGAAAAGGCTACAGAAGAAGAAAGGGAGGGAATTAAGGTGTTGCAAGAGGAGTTGAGAAGCAGGCTAGCAGTTCTTAGAAGGGCAGAGCATCTCAGGAAAAGAGGAGGAAGAAGGAATATGCTAGGACAGGTTTTTCAGGGACCCTTTTAAGTTTGTTAAAGGATTGTTCAGCCAGGAAAAGGGAGGGCAGCTTAAAGCAGAAAGGCTAGAGGTTGAAGAATATTTGAGAAACACATATTCAGATTTGGAGAAGAATAGGATAGTAGGTTTCCCACCTGATATCCCTCCATTAGGAGGGATAGAGCATGAGATGGATGTCAGGCCACCTAGGTGGAAGGAAGTTCAGGAGGTGGTCAGGCGTGCAAAGGCTTCTTCAGCCCCAGGGCCTAATGGAGTCCCCTACCGGGTTTATAAAAGTGCGCCTGATACCCTTAAATTTTTGTGGAAACAGCTAAGAATAGTTTGGGAAAAACAAATTATACCAAGAGCATGGCGTAGGGCAGGGGGTGTCCTCATTCCTAAGGAGAAGGAGTCTGTGGACCTTAGCCAGTTCGGATGATTTCTCTCTTGAATGTGGAGGAAGATTTTCTTTAGTGTAGTAGCGCAGAGACTAGCTAGTTACTTAGAAAGGAATAGCTTAATAGATACCATGGTGCAGAAGGCAGGAATACCAGGTTTTTCAGGGTGTTTAGAGCATACTAGCATGATCTGGCACCAGATTCAGGCAGCGAAGATTAACAAAAGGGACCTACACGTAGTATTTAGATCTTGCAAATGCATTTGGTTCAGTTCCGCACAGCCTCATTTGGAGTGCGTTTGACTACTTCAGAGTGCCACAGGTAGTTGTTAACTTAGTGAAAGCATACTTTCAGGATATTAGGTTGTGTCTAAGTACAGCAGGTTTCACAACAGGTTGGCAGAGGCTAGAAATAGGCATCATGGCAGGGTGTACAATTTCTCCGTTAGCATTTACTATGGCAATGGAAGTAATCATCAGGGCTTCTAAGTGGGTGGTAGGTGGGGAGAGATGGCAGAATGGGTTGCATCTTCCACCAGTTAGGGCTTACATGGATGACATGACACTGGTGACCACAACAATGCCATGTACAAAGAGGCTACTAGAGAAGGTAAATAAGAACCTCAAGTGGGCCAGCATGAAAATCAAGCCTAGTAAATCTAGAAGCATCTCGATATGTAGAGGGAAATTAAGTGATAGGAAGTTTGTCATAGATGACGAGGACATCCCAACAATTAGGAAAAGTCAGTAAAGAGCTTAGGTAGGTTGTACAATGTAGAGTTGAATGATAAGGAACAGGTGGTGAAATTTAGAAAAGATGTGGCTGAAGGATTGGATAGAATAGATAAATCAGAACTTCCAGGAAAGTTGAAGTTGTGGTGTTTGCAATTTGGGCTATATCCTAGGTTAATATGGCCACTGTCAATTTATGAAATTCCAATAACTGTTGTGGAGAGAATTGAAAGGTTGGTTAGCTCCTACATTAGGAAGTGGTTGGGCGCTCCTAGATGCCTAAATAGTGTTGCATTGTATGGAAAGGGATACTTCAGCTGCCAGTAACTAGTTTAACAGAGGAATTTAAATGTACCAAGGTCAGGACAGAGCTCTTGTTAGCTGGGAGTAAGGATGTGGTAGTTAGGAGTGTGGTTCCAAATCCAACCAAGGGAGGAAGTGGAACCCAAGATCGGCAGTTCAGGAGGCAGAGGCAGCTCTAGACATGCAGAGATTGTAGGTAATGTTCAGTTTGGCCGGGGAGGCCTGGGGCTTGGCTCAGGTAAACCGGTATGGAATACAGCAGGCCTCAAAGATAAAAGAAAGCTGGTTGTAGAACAGATACGCAGACAGGAAGAGATAGTAAGGGTGCAAAGGTAGTGGCCCAGGCTAAACAGGGACAGTGGTTGAATTGGGAAAGTGTAGAGAAGAGGAAGCTTAGTTGGAGGGACCTGTGGAGTATGGAGGAGAATCGTATTAGATTCCTGATAGGGGCTACATACGATGTCTTACCAACCCCCCAGAACCTAAAACTGTGGGTAAATGAGGACCCGTCATGCCCATTGTGTTCACGTACCGCAACTTTAAAGCATATTTTGTCAGGTTGCAAAGTTAGCTTGTCACAAGGCCGATATACATGGCGACATAATCAGGTGTTGAAATGTTTAGCTGCAGGCATTGAAGGGAAACGAAGACAGGTGAATTCAGAAGGTGTTAAGGATAGGAGTTTAGTAATTCAGTTTGTCCGTGAGGAGAGAAATACAGAAGGGATAAGTTAGTGAGGAGGCAAAGGTGTGGCCGCCTAGAAGGTGCTTGTGATTGGGAAATGCAAGTAGATTTAGGGGGAAAGCTTGTTGTTCCTCAGGAAATAGTCTGTACCAGGCAGAGGCCTGACTTAGTGTTGTGGTCAGTGAGTCAACAGATAGTTTATTTCATCGAGCTGACAGTTCCTTGGGAAGACTCAGTGGAAGAAGCATATGAACGAAAAAAGCTTAGATATGCAGACTTAGGAGCAGAAGCTGAGCAGCGAGGATGGAAGACTAGGATTTGTCCAGTGGAGGTGGGGTGTAGGGATTCATAGCAAGATCAACTGTCTCACTCCTGGGGAACTCGGAGTGCGGGACAGAGTTTGAGGAAGACAGTGAGGGAAATGTCAGATGAAGCAATTAAATGCAGCCAGTTTATCTATTACAGAAGAAATAATGTCAGCTGGGGCCAGCAGGGGGAACTACTAAGCAGGGCACATAACTCCTTGAGATCAGGTGGAGAGATCCACTTCCTGTCAGGAGAAATCCAGGAAGAGGAAGTATTTAAGTGTGGGAGTGGCCTATTGGAATCCATTTTGTTTGAGGCCATGCGGCAAGGTGAGTGTGCTTGCTGATCCTGTAAGTCCAGTTAGCTCCTTTAACTTTAGCTTATATTGTAGTTATGCTATGTAGTGTGTGAAATAGAGTATGGTGAATGTGACAGGAAAGCTAGTATCAGCATTGCTTCTGCCTGGAGCTCGCATGTATGGAGCCTGGGTTTGGTTGAAGATGGCAGTGCTGTTTGGGCTGAGAAAGCCATGTGTATGTAAGGAGGAAATCCAGGAAGAGGAAGGTTATTTAAGTGTGGGAGTGGCCTATCTGAATCCATTTTGTTTGAGACCATGCTGCAAAGTGAGTGTGTTTGCTGATCCTGTGAGTTCATTTATCTCCTTTAACTTTAGCTTACATTGTAGTTATGCTATGTAGCGTGTGAAATAGAGTATGGTGAATGTGCTAGTAAAGGTAGTATCAGCATTGCTTCTGCCTGGAGCTCGCATAAACGGAGCCTGGGTTTGGTTGAAGGTGGCAGTGCTGTTCTGTTTGGGCTGAGATCACTGTCTAGCCTCCTGGAGGTGTCATTGTTGTGAGGGCTCGTCTTGGGGAGGTAGACTGTACAGCCTAACCCGGCGGGGGAGTGTGATAGCCTAACAAGGCTTCCCTCCCTGGGTCTACCTCCTCTGTGGTAATATAGGTAAGGTAAAGGAGGTTGTTCGGTTAGTGTGGAGCAGTGAGACCTGGCATTAGGGGAGTGTCTCTGGGACGCCAGAGATCACTGTCTAGCCTCCTGGAGGTGTCGTGGGACCAACTAGACGAAACACCGGTGAAAGGAGGTTCCCACCCGATGACCCCAAAGACATGTTAGTTATCACTGCTCATTGGTCTGTATAGTTAAGCCTTGCCATAATAGTTTGTCGTAGGGCTTAGGAGGTTATTCACTGAGTGCTGATCCCTTCTTATTTATTTATTTATTTACTTATTTATTTATTTATTTTTTTTTTTTTTAGAGCACAAACTTCTTGTGTTTATTTGAATCCATAGTCAGTGTATTACCTACAGCAGATGGCAGTAAGCATGATGAAAGCTAAGCAATGTACTTCTGTGGAGGGGAGAAGCAGCAACAGATATTTTAGCCACCTTGAAAAAAGACTTGTCATTAACAGTTGAAGTGTATGCTATTTTGAGAATATTTCACCACTTTACCTTGCTGCAGACAGCCCTTTCCAATAGGGAAGCTGTTAATGGCTTCAGTTTCCCACCTGTGCTCTCATCAAAGCCCCCAGACTCCATTGACAAAAACAGTCATTTTAGCTCGTTGAACACGGAGCTGCTGGTCTACCGCTGCCTCTATCAGTTAATTAGTTTGTATTCGTGCAACTTTGAATTATTGTGTGACTTTGGCATTTAAAAGTGTTAGTTTGGATTTACCAAACTAATTGAAGCAGTCGTAGACCAGCAGCTTTTGTGTTTAGCAATGCTGAATTCCTTTTTGTTTCTAAATAGAGTCTGGCTTTCAGGAGAGTAATGCAACAGTTTCAGTTCCCCATCGGAAATCACTGTCTGACGGCAAGGTAAAGTAGTGGAAATATTCTAAATATAGCATACACTCAAGCCAATAGTAATGTTTTTTAGGTTGGCCATGTTTTAGGCTGTTAAAATACATTTTGCTGCTGCCCCAGTCCACAGTAGTACATTGCTTAGCTTTTGTGGAGGTACTTCTATCTGCTTCTCCAGACTGGGGCTGTGCCAGCAGCCATAAACTAAAGACAATACGCTGACTATGGATAAAAAAAAAACCTCATACAACCCCACTTCCAAAGATCTAAACCATACCTTAAATGGAAGTTTAACAATAAATTGCTGGTTTACGCTTTTAATTCAAAAAGATGATTTTGAAATTCACAGCAACAGAACTTTGGTTGTCCAAATTTTTATAGCTTTTTCCACATTTATAGTATTCATTCTATATTCAAATATAGCACAAATTCTTACCAAATTGCTAGAGAAACTGCAAAAGAATGTGAATTATTATGCTTTCCATCCACTACTAGTATGTGAATATTAGTGGTTGGTCTATCGAGATAAACAGCTGATAGGGCTGGGGCCATTTAACCATTAAAGAAAAAGAGGTCAAGTCAAACCCTGAAATAGTGGAAAGCAATGTAGAAGATGCAAATAAATTTGTTTCATGTATGAATTTAAAGGTAACAGTCTCTTCATTTGCTCCGCACAGATGTTTGCATCTCTCCAGTAGAGGTAAGCTTCAGTGAATGTTTTCGCCACATGCTTCACGCAAATCATGATTAATTTGCTGAGCCTGTTTCCATTGCACTTTGTCACATTTTGCTTTTATCAGTACATCAATCTCAGCCATCTCAGCCAAGTCCACAAAAATCTCCCCACCCTTTTTTCAGCCACAGTTTTTGCCTCAGAAGACTGAAATTTGGCTTGGAGGTCAAGTGTGTGTGTGTGTGTGTGTGTGTGTGTGTGTGTCTGTGTGTGTGCGCGCGCATGTGGTGTGTTAGTATTCATGCCATTTGGCTAAAAGGGAGGTGGTGGGAGTGGCCATTAACAAAAAGTTGCATAACTTTTAAACAGATTCACGTCACATGATCAAATTTTACGGAATAAACACACACACACACACACACACACACACACACACACACACACACCATTTTGCCATGTCCCCTTTCACGCGCAGCCTGTTCTCATTCCCAGCTCGTCAAATATCAGAATCAGAATCAGAAATACTTTATTGATCCCCGAGGGGAAATTGTTTATGTTACAGGTGCTCCTTGCAAGAGAGGAAAGATACGTGAAAATATAAGAAATTTAAACATTAGTATTAACAATATAGAGTTAAATAAACAGGAATTATTAACAAACATAAACTTAAATAAATATATATATATATATATATATATATATATTGTAAACTGAACAAGATTATTTACACAAACAAAATATATACAGTCAGGGTGAATGGGGTTATTGCACAAGTTAGATTAAATTATTGCAGTGTGTGAAATAGTCACAGGGCCACTCAGAGGGAGGAGTTGTACAGTTTGATGGCCACAGGCAGGAATGATTTCCTGTGGCGCTCAGTGGTACATCTTGGTGGTATGAGTCTCCCACTGAAAGTACTCCTGTGCCTGACCAGCACATGGTGGAGTGGGTGTGAGACATTGTCCAAGATAGTTCGTAGCTTAGACAGCATCCTCCTCTCTGACACCACCATCAGAGAGTCACACTCCATTCCCACGACGTCACTGGCCTTGCGGATCAGTTTGTTGAGTCTGTTGGCGTCCGCCACCCTCAGCCTGCTGCCCCAGCACACAACAGCATAGAGGATAGCACTGGCCACCACAGACTCATAGAAAATCCTGAGCATAGTCCGGCAGATGTTGAAGGACCTCAGTCGCCTCAGAAAATAGAGACGGCTCTGGCCCTTCCTGTAGAGAGCATTAGTGTTCTTAACCCAGTCCAGTTTATTGTCAATGTGTACCCCCAGGTACTTATAGTCCTCTACAGTGTCCACACTGACCCCCTGGATGGAAACAGGGTCACGGTGTCTTGGTCCTCCTCAGATCCACCGCCAGTTCCTTTGTCTTTGCCACGTTGAGCTGCAGATGGTTCTGCTCACACCATGTGACAAAGTTATCCACAACAGCCCTGTACTCATCCTCATCACCCTTGGTGATACATCCAACTATAGCAGAGTCATCAGAAAACTTCTGAAGATGGCAGGTCTCAGTGAGATAGCTGAAGTCCGTGGTGTAGAGGGTGAAGAGGAAGGGAGAGAGGACAGTCCCCTGCGGGGCCCCAGTATTGCTGACCACTCTGTCTGACACACAGCGTTGCAAGCGCACATACTGTGGTCTGCCAGTCAAGTAGTCTACAATCCAGGACACCAGGGGGGCATCCACCTGCATTGCTGTCAGCTTGTCACCCAGTAGAGCTGGACGTATGGTGTTGAACGCACTAGAGAAGTCAAAAAACATGACCCTCACAGTGCTCGCCGGCTTATCCAAATGGGTGTAGACACGGTTGAGCAGGTAGATGATGGCGTCCTCAACTCCAAGTCGGGGCTGATAGGCGAACTGGAGGGGGTCCAAAAGTGGCTTGACCATGGGCCGGAGCTGCTCCAAGACAAGTCTCTCCAGGGTCTTCATGATGTGGGAGGTCAATGCCACGGGTCTGTAGTCCTTGGAGCCACTGGGAAGCGACGTCTTAGGCACAGGAACGAGGCAGGATGTCTTCCACAGCAAAGGGACCCTCTGGAGACTCAGGCTCATGTTGAAGACATGCTGAAGTACTCCACATAGCTGGGGGGCACAGGCTTTGAGCACTCTGGGGCTGACACCATCAGGGCCTGCAGCCTTATTTGAGTGGAGTCTCATCAGCTGTCTTCTCACATGGTCAGCAGTGAAGCACACTGTGGAGGTGACGACACGTGGGGGAGGGGTGTAGTCCTCATGATGGAGAGAGCAGTCAGTGTGACCACGGGGGGAGGAGGTGTGAGGAGGAGGAGGAGGGGGGGTCAAGCAGGAGGGTGGTGAGGTGTGAGAGGGAGGAGTGGGGGACGAGGGTGGAGTGGGAGATGGTTGACCAAGACAGACAGCAGAAGAGTCGGGGGGGGGGATGGGCAGGTCCAGCAGTGTCAAATCTGTTAAAAAACAGATTCAGTTCATTGGCCCTGTCCACGCTGCCTTCAACTCCTCTGTGGTTGTTGGTCACAGCTTTGTCAGTGATTTCATGAAATAATAGATACATAAATAATAGATACAGAAAGGCACCTTTCATATGCCACTGGACGGCGTCAGTTTGAAACATTACTGACAACGTAATATAAGGAGCTGGAAAGTCCCCTTAGGAACAATGGGAGGGGAGGTAGATAGGTCCAACAAATCCCAGACTTTCACAATTGACCTATGGCTAAGTCCCGTCCTCAAACGCGATGAGCCAATCACTGTGCGTATAGCCATTCCCATACACTTCAGTTTTGTTCGGTTTAATGAGCTTTTTCAAAGATTTGAAGTTTAAAAATGGTCAAACAGTGTGCATGGGGTACATGCAACTCCGATACAAGGTATCCTGAGAGGCTGGGCGACGAGGTGTCTTTTTTACACTTTAAACCACATCTCAACAGAGAAAAGTGTCTCCTTTGGATAAAGCTGTGTGGTAACGTTAGACCACAACATCAACTCAACGTGAATAAGATTAACAATGATGTCTACATCTGTTCTAAGGTAAGACAACATTGTGTTTGAGGCAACATATTGTCACTTAGCTGGAAAGAAATATAAAGTTATCTTTAACATCTCTAGCTAACGTTAGGTAATGTTAGCCTAACGTTAGCTCCTAGCTGCGTTGTTCATCATGCCACCTTGTTTGCTGGGAGTTCATTAGCCTATTTTGTTCTAGTTTTGTACTTTGGTGATCGTACATCATTGTTAGCTGTTGTCCATAGGGCTATAGTTAAGCTAACGTTAAGTTCTGGAGCTTAGCTTCATTAACTCTTCTGTAATGGCAGAGATAACAAAGGTTGGCAAACGTTATGCTGAATGATTCAGTGTAAATACTGTAACACCAAACTAACGGAGAGACACTCTTGGTAAAGATGGTAAAAAGGCCGTTATCCTTTTCTCATATTCTGAGCCAAAAACCTTAACTTCAGTGGCACTTTAACTTGTTGTCTTTGATGGCGACGGCAACAAGATGCGGCTCACAAGCGTACACTGTGGCCTGTAAATTCTGGCTTGTAATATAAGCTTTTCATCGACCTTCTCAACAATAAAATGATGAAAATATCCCTCCAATGCATAGTTTAGGCCGTTTTGGTTACTTCTCAATGACATCTGATCATTATGTCCCCAAAAATCATCAATTGCCTCCTGTGAAATGCCGTGTACTGTGACACCTGCCATAGCGCCGGTCACTGAATGTTGATAGTTTGTCCAAGTGAGTGGAGGGGGGCGTGGCTTAGCCATAGGTCAATTGAGCCTGCTGCTCACTTCCTGTGTGAATGTTTAGCCAAATCATAATGTTTTTTCCCCCCTTCTAAATCTGACCATGTGCTTTTGTTGCACAAGGAAATAAATGTAAATACAGTGTGCTATCAACATTGTAAGGTTATTTTAAAAAAGACTGCATGCATCTAACGAGCAGAAAATGTACATTTCTTATGCAAATGGATGGGTTTTTAAGATACAATGCATGTAACAAACCTGAATTGAATATGTCTCCATGGTCACAGCTATTGCGGAATCACATTTGTTTAACTACTTTGGTATTTTTAGACTATCCTTATAGGCTACTATTGTATGGCAACCACAGTATAGTTAAGGTATAGGCAATTAAAAGACTTCATTAAGGGAAGAAAGAGGTTATGATGGTTTGTGAAAAAAAAAAGACTAACAGCTATGACAAACAACTGCAAATTAGTTCTTGCACGTTAATATAAACGTAAAGCACCAAGTAAGGTCTCTTGGCTGAAATGTCTTTCGTTATTGTGTTGTTGAATAATCCATTGACAGCAACGAGGAAAATGTTGGTCATCTGTTTTCCTGCTCTATCTCTCCAACATTGTAACTAATTTCCTGTCCCATTATGAGCTCATTATTTTCAAATCCTGCTGTTTTTTGGCTCACTGGCTAATACATGCAGATGCAGACAAAACCATCAGAAACCCAGCTTGACTAAATATAGCTAATGATTGAGGTACCATTGTTGTTATTGTCCAGTCAATCTCTTTTTCTCACTCTCTACACTCCTACACATGCACATATACACACTGCTGATTTATAATGACCAGTTAGATAGCATAGCTAAACAAACCGGTGTTAATGGCTGAGTGACAGCACACCCTCACACCTATTGAGGCATAAACAATCATGATGTAGAGGCCTGATGTGTGTGGCGGTGTGTATGGGTCAGATATAGGACACAGTGTGGAAATAGGTTTTGCCTCTCATTTTAAAAATAGAAACTGCTCTGCTTCTAATTCCATAACATGGCAGGGCAGACTGTTTCCATAAAATGGAATGACCTACCACCTGCTCACATTTTGGAAATGACAGGGACGGTTAAGAGCCTGGCCTCGCTGGATCTGAGTGTAAAGTTGAAGTAAATTGGTTGGGTATTAGAGTGCAAGTCCATGTAATGACTTGCTGTACGGATTTTAAGATATGCTGTAAAGCTCACAGCCAGCCGGTGAAGTGATGCTCCCTCACCCTGTGCTCCCGGCCTGGATTCCTGTAGGAATATTCTTGATGGGTTTGCAGATTTCTGTGGTCACCGTTAATGCAGAAAAATGAAAGTGGTCTTTGGTCTATAATCAAGAGCAGAGTAAAATGACACTTAATACACTACCATGAAAGTGACACAAGAGATGAGTCACAGATAAAAGGTATCCTAATTTTTAATCCTTAGTGCAGCTCAAGCTCCAAAAATACTGGATAATCTAAAAAATAGCATCTTTTCACCTTCACCTTCCTGCTTGCAAATGATCTAGACATGCTAGCAGCCTGGCTTTAGGGCTGTTAGTCCACCACTTTGGTCCAGACTGAAATTTTTAAACAACAATTAGATTTACATCAAGTTTTCATACCAAGATACCAAGATGATGAAAACAACTTACTGTGGTGATTTTGAGTAAAATGTCTTGACGGTTATTGCCATAACATTTGATAACCAACATGCATATTCCCCTCATGTTAACTTGTAATCACTTTGGTGACCCTATGACTTTCTATCTATCACCATTATCAGGTCTAATTTTGTCCAGTGCTTTGTTTTTTAAACAAATACCTGCAAAACTAATAACATTCCATCAGTCTTAGCTGCACTCTGTCCTGAGTAAATTTTGACATGCTAACATGTTAAACTAAGTGGACTACGGTAGGCATACTTGCTAATTATAAGCATGTTAGGATTTAGCTCAACACACGGCTGTGCTCAAGTACCACTTCACAGAGCCGGCGACATGACTCCAGACACTTATGCCGTTTCCAATTACATACAGCAGTACATGCTAATTGTATACAGTATACCAGTGTTGAGGTGCTTGATACTATTCTCCAGAGCACTATTCGAAGGTCTCATCTCATAACCGACTGTATTTTTAATCGGTTTTGTCTCAGTCTCAGACAAAAAAGGCCCTGGATTTTACTTCAAGCCCGGTTAAGACCACAACTGTGGGGAAATCACTAAATTGCCTGTGCAAGAAAGGAGTGTTGAATAAAGCTGGTTCAGTTTGTTTGCTGAAAGAAAACAAAGGACATTTCCAATGAATAAAATTCACCTCTGCAATGCCTTTAATGATTATTTAATCAAGACTTTTCTCATGGTTCACTTATAAATAGGGCCTACACACATAAAAAGTATGGAAAGACAAGAGTTGAATTAAGATAAATCTTCATTTGTTTCTGCAGGTGTTTTAGTGGTAATGTAGATCTTACAGATCAGTTTGAGGAGTGTCTGGTTTGCATGTTCCACATTTAACTATAAGTGTGACATGCAGTGTGGTAATCGGTAACATTTTACAATAAGGTACACAAAATTAGAGTAGTTACTGAGGAACTAATGAGGAACTAACTATTAGTTAACGGTCAGTTCTTCAGTGACTCATGATCAAATTTCAGTAGTTACTGAGGAACCCATGAGGAACTAACTATTACTTCAATCATTTCCTACCCTTTTTGTGTACCCTAAAGTAAAGCGAGACATCAAAATGAGTAGGTAATGATTACTAAATTATTACCTACTCATTAGTTACTCTTTTTGTGTACCCTAAAGTAAAGTGAGACATCAAAATGAGTAGCTAATGATTCAGTAATCATTACCTACTCATTAGTTACTCTTTTTGTGTACCCTAAAGCAAAGTGAGACATCAAAATGAGTAGCTAATGATTCAGTAATCATTACCTACTCATTAGTTACTCTTTTTGTGTACCCTAAAGCAAAGTGAGACATCAGAATGAGTAGCTAATGATTCAGTAATCATTACCTACTCATTAGTTACTCTTTTTGTGTACCCTAAAGCAAAGTGAGACATCAAAATGAGTAGCTAATGATTCAGTACCTACTCATTTTGATGTCTCACTTTACTTTAGGGTACACAAAAAAGGTAGGTAATGATTAAGTAATAGTTAGTTCCTCAGTAACTACTCCTCTGAAATGTGATCATGAGTTACTGAAGAACTGACCATTAACTAACAGTTCATCATTCATTCCAAATTTTCGGCTGATTGAGCATGTTGAATCTGCAGCGGAGCTTGTCGGTGAGAGAGATCCCTCTGACTGGCTGTTCAGGTGTTATATCCTCTTCCCTGTAGCGAGTGAATCTGCCTGTAGTGAAACCGGGGCTAACCGGTGGTTCCTCCTCATGCTCCACTTCACTCAGCTGCCCGACAGATCCGCTGCTTCTTACCACTTTAACCTCAATAACAAACCGGAGCTAGCTGGGAGTGGCTAGTGGAGCGTTAGCCGCAGCATGACCGGAGGGAAGCAGCCAGTTAGCCTCCGCTAGCTTCCCAGCTAATGTTAGCCCCGGCTCTCCGTTTGGATCCAACCGGGGCACCGAGCCCTGGTTTGTTATTCAGGTTAAAGTGGGAAGAAGCAGCGGGTTTGTCGGACAGCTGAGTGAAGTTGAGTGAAGTGGAGCCTGCGGAGGAAACACCGGGAGCGTCTGGATGTGATAGTCCGTGGAGGTGCTGCGGTGCTCGGCTGCACAGATAGGAAATCCCTTGGCTGACAGGATGTACCACTCTGTCACTCCGCACTACTTTGTTGATCTCATGCATTCAACGGACTTCCGGTTTCCCTTTTTGCGTTATTTCCTTTCACACAGGCGCAGAACGTATGTGCTACTTGGCAGTCGGATGTAGTCTTCGTTTTTTTCCCCACAACTTTATTTAAGACAGGAAGTTTACAGAATGCAGATCTTTAACATTACACATATATGTCATATATCACATATGCCAGGGGGGATAAGAGTTTACAAGAACATATTAAAATGATCACAAATATTAATGGTTTTGATTGTCTTTTGATTAAGGGGAAATTTAATGGAATCAATGTAACGAAAGCAACAAAAGAAGGTTTTCTATGTGTAAACTTACATTTGTGAATGTGAAATCTTGCCAAAAGTAAGATGAGATTAATAATAAATCTTTCATTGGGTTTTGCCATATTTCTGTTAAAGTCAAAAAGTCCAAACAGCACATCCCTCCAAAACAGCTTAAATTCTTTTTCAATATTGTTCGCAATAAAATTACAAATATCACTCCAGAGTCTTTTGACAATGGGGCAGTGCCAAAATAAATGAGTAACAGGTTCAAGTGTTGGGTGAAGTCTTTGTGGTGTGTTCAAATGCAACTGACACAGGGTGTGGCGACGTAGACGATGCAACAGTTGGCTTTCGTTGCCGCTAGTTCTTTGATGTCGGTTTGGTGTGTCAGCACCTTGTACAGAATAACATGGATGATCATATTAATGTGTATGTGGTCTGAAAATAATGAATAAAACTCTTCTCAAGAATCCTGCTGTCTGTGATTTTATTTGTTAAGGAACTAATTGTAAAGATGATGAAGTAATGAAAGACTACTCATTATGTGTCACTTTACTTTAGGACATAAAAAGGTTAACTAATGGACAGGCTATTGAGTAATGATTCTGCACTGATGAAGTAACTAGTTCACTAATTATTAAGTTGTGATTGACCCCTCTATGAAATTTGATCATGAGTTAATGCGGAACTGACCATTAACTAATAGTTAGTTCATCATTAGTTCCTCAGTAACTACTCCTCTGAAATTTGATTAGGGGTTACTGAAGAACTGACCATTAACTAATAGTTAGTTCCTCATTAGTTCCTCAGTAACTACTCCTCTGAAATTTGATTAGGGGTTACTGAGGAACTGACCATTAACTAATAGTTAGTTCCTCATTAGTTCCTCAGTAACTACTCCTTTGAAATTTGATCATGAGTTAATGAAGAACTAATAATTAACTAATAGTTAGTTCCTCATTAGTTCCTCATTAGTTCCTCAGTAACTACTCCTCTGAAATTTGATCAGGGCTTACTGAAGAACTGACCACTAACTAATAGTTAGTTCCTCATTAGTTCCTCAGTAACTACTCCTTTGAAATTTGATCATGAGTTAATGAAGAACTAATAATTAACTAATAGTTAGTTCCTCATTAGTTCCTCAGTAACTACTCCTCTGAAATTTGATCAGGGGTTACTGAGGAACTGACCATTAACTAATAGTTAGTTCCTCATTAGTTCCTTATTAGTTCCTCAGTAACTACTCTAATTTTATGTACCTTAGTTCCTCAGTAACTACTCATTAGTTCATCATTCGTTCCTCATTTGTTCCTCAGTAACTACTCTTATTTTGTGTAGCTTAGTTCCTCAGTAACTACTTGTTCGTTCCTCATTAGTTCCTCATTCATTCCTCATTAGTTCCTCAGTAACTACTCTAATTTTGTGTACCACAGTTCCTCAGTAACTACTCATTAGTTCTTCATTAGTTCCTCATTAGTTCCTCAGTAACTACTCTATTTTTGTGTACCTTATTGTAAAGTGTTACCTGGTAATCATACTGGTCTGGTCTTGGTCTTGACTCGGTTTCAACCCCTTAAAGTCTTAAGCCCCATTTCAACCAAGCAGTACAGTATGGTACGGTTCAGTTCCGTATGCTTTTTTCCCGTTTCCACTGTGTAGATAGTACTGATGGAACCGTTCCTAACCATTACCATTTTTGGTCCCCCATGTGTACCTAGCACACAGATCTGGTACTAAAAGGTGAAGCTGTGAACACTGCAGTCTGTTGATTGGTCAGAAGCAGACAGTCACTCTTGCTCAGGGCTGAGTTGTGGCTGGTTATGAGGCATAAGCCACTGTTCATATCGTGGAGAGTTTAATTAGTAAACTATATGCAGTGAAAGGATGTTTTGCTGCCTCTTGCAGCAGCCGGAGTCGGAGAAAAAATTCACTGGACCGACTTCCGGGATTTTTAAGGTGGAACATTTACTCGTAATGTTACTCAATGCATGAGGTGACGACATGACTCAATCAACACTCCTTAAATATTCTATATTACAACTCTGACCATCACTTTAGTTTTTATACAACATACACTTTTAGTAATGAGTGGATCTTCCAGCGTTTATATATATTGAGTTATGTGAACTGCATATATTCGACTCCTCACTCGGAGAGCATTGCGCCAATGCAACACTAAACCCCCGAGCTGGCCCGAGAAGGACTAAATGCACAAACCCGCTGTTTTTAAATATCCCATGGAGAGAGACACTCACTGCACTGGTGTGCAGCCTCATTCTGTGGACAATAAATGGGGTGCAGACTTCCATCTGTGTCACCGGTAATAAGGAAATACAGTGAGTGCTGGACAGAGCAGTGAGTGACAACAACCCTGCCCACATTTAAAGTTACGGTTTGCAGTGGAAATGCTAGGGTCTAGGTACCATGTCTGAAGGGTACTTTTGGTTCCAAAGGTACACCGAAAATGTTTGGTGGAAATGTGGCTCAGTCTTCATACTTGCTGGTCTTGATCCTGACTTGGCCTCAGTTAAGTGGCGTTGACTACAACACTAATATACACTATACAGTTGTCTTTACAGTATACTGTTTTTATAGTTAATTTAAAAGGTAACACATTCATTAATTTTATATGAACAGGAAATGATGAAACACAAGCTTGTTTAGTGTTTGGTTGTACTAAAAGACTGTCTAAGAAATCAGGGGCCTCATTTATAAAATCCATACTATCCATACTAAAAGTTTACCTACGCTGAAAAGCTGAAAAGTGCGTAAGCAAAAAAAAAGTCGGATTTATAAAACCATGCCTACGCACACCTGCAAGCACTTTCCCCTTATAAATCACAGTCCAACCGGAAAGTTGCGCAGCAGGATTTGATTCATGTCCCTCCCTCTCCACACCCACAATTCACCATGTATGGTCATGCAAATTACCTCATGAATGTGTTTTGCATATAAATAGGCATGATGGATCCACGGCATTTCACGCTGAATCATGGCAGCAACCAGAAGAAAGAGGAACTTTTCTGAGACAGAGATCGAGGTGCTTGTGGATGAGGTGTCAGCGAGACGGGAAACTTTATTCGGCGGCCATTCAAGTGGCATTACCAACAAACGAAAAGCCACTGAATGGCACGCTGTGGCCACGGCAGGAAGCGTGGCTGGCACAGAGCGCAGTGTCGCGAAATAAAAAGAAGTGGTCGGATTTAAAGGTGGAGGCAAAAAGTGGCTTTGCACCGCCGGAGCGTGTGGCTACAGGTGGGTCCAGAAAACACATGAAACATGCACATGTGGTGAAAGTTCTGAAGCACTGAGGATGGCTGTGATATCCCAGACCTATTCGCACAGGATTTATTATTAATTTCTATTTCCTGAATAGAACAGAAATCTATAAATTGAATTTATATCAATAAACAATAAAAGAAATAGGCATACCTGTCGGATAATTCCTCTGAACGAGCCCGGTTAGGAAACCCAACGCTGTCAGCACACTTTAATGTGTGCGGTATGGCGCGGTTCCGTGGGTTGGTCGCTCTAAAATTGGACTCAATTCAGCAATCAGATCCAAGAGCAAGGCTCTAGGTAGTCTGAAACGGCTCATTAGCCTGTCATCATCATGAGCCAGGAAATCTTCCCGATCTCGGAATACCCTCTCCAGTCGGATCCGTCCATTGGCATGGTCTTCGAGAAGTGCAAGTGCATCCATTGTGCCTTATTGCGCACGGCTGCCACTGAATGGCTATTTATATGCGCTCTTTCCATTAACCAATCGTTCTCACCTTGTCACAATTGTCTCCAAAATGTGCTTAAGCAAGGTCTGTAGTTTGCTTAAAGTTACGCACATTCCTACGCTAGTCTTTTTTTTATAAATCCCAATTCTTGCGTAAGAAGTTGCGTACGCACTTCCAAGCCCGGTTTTGTGCGTAAGCAAGCTTTATAAATGAGGCCCCAGGTGTTTAGTTTTGTCCGGTAAATGTACATTTTGTTTTAATGGTCTGAAGCCTGTTTTTGCTAGCAAAAATAAGCATCAGCATTATCACAGTTAGCCATAGACTGTAAATGCACCGTGCTTACCAAGCTAGCAGCTAGTATTAGGGTTTGCTCCTCCCTCTTGTTCCTGGATACATTCATTTTTGTGAGAGTTGCTCAGTGGCGCATGAAGCCAAAAAAGCTCTTTGTCTGCAGTATGAAATTACCTGGATGATTGGCACTGCTTCGGCATCATTTGGCCCAAAGAGCAAGCGTGCTACAAACGGCCGAGCTGGCTACTTCAGCGCTCTGCTAACTTGAACTAGGATGTAATGATTTAATCTTGCAGCTATTCTAGACTTTCCAAATGTTATCAGATGGAAAAGATTAAATCTTGACAGTGAAACGAGTTATTTCATGGGGGTTGTTGCACTCAAAAAATGAACCCACTGATTTACAGATGTTTCTTTCCCAGTGTGTCTGTGGGGAGGAAAAAAAGTCTTTCAGGGCACAATGGCGTCACCTGATGGACTCGGAAGTTGTAATTCCACTGTTAAGCCACTACGAAAATTGGCTTCAAAGCCTGGTGCACTTCCCGGGGGCCTGTTTCATCACTTCTCATCACTTCTGGCTCCAAAAAATCCAAAATGCTGACGGTCAAAATGCAGAATTCAAGATATAAAAATGGGAGTCCACAAACCAGTGGTTGGCATCACAGTGGCTGAATCCATTATTGTTAGATAGGCTGTACTAGGGACAAGTAAACTGACCTTTATCTTTTTATAGGTGGAGACATATGGGGTTTTGAGAGATTTATTATATGTGCAGAATTTGAAAGTCCAAGTGGTCTGTTACAACATTGTGTGACAGTGATGCACATGCCACAGGACAAACAAATGCAGTGGTCAGTGAGCAGATCAGCCAGTCAAGTGTTGTCAGGGTTATTACCTTACTAAGCTATGTTGTGCCTCATCTGCATGTGACAGCCTCAGCTCAACCAGACTAAGTCAGCAAACTAAGTTAATTTACATGTGTCTAACAACAAGAACTTCTCATTATGTACTAAGTGATGATGCCTATGTGCTTTAACAGTCTCATAACCTGACTGGGCAGGAAAACAGATTTTTGCAACAGATGTGAAATTAACTACTGGTGTAACACTGAAAGACAGCTAACTTACTGGAGCATAACAAAACATTGGTGTGGATCTCATACCCTTGACAATACAATGAATGACTGATGTGGTTATCCTGATTTCTTGTAACTTGAGCTCCAGCAGCAGCTGATGCTGAACACATACTGTAGCTATGAGCGGTGGGACTGCAGAGCATCTGAGCTTGTCTGTGCATGTGGTTCTCACCCTGCTTTGGCTCATGCTCCTCCTTTGCACGTCAAGCCAGTGTTGAACATTTTGTTGGAAATTGCACCCATGGAGACTTCAAATAAAAGCTGAAAACAACACAAAGAATCAAGTAGTTTTTGCTGTGATGCTCTCATTTTGACAGCCATTACACTATGCTGTCAAATTAATTTGAGGATGATCTGTATATTAGCTATTCTACATGTGGGAGCTGTTTTGTTGTTAAAAATAGCTGAATTATTTCATTCTGTCTGCTGCAGACAGGAGTGATGGATGATGGGTAGAGACAAGTGAACGGTTCATTTTAGGAGAGATCTGATGGAGAAAGAGACAGAGTGTTCGGGCTATCAGACATCTTCATGACTATTTGTTCTCAGCTTAAGAGAGCTCTTCTCAGAGCTCCGATCCATCGATCACTCTCCATCAATCCCTATCTCTTCCTGTCTCCCATTCTGTTTTTCAATCGCTCTATCAACCAGGAGACCCATCCGTATTGGCTCTACCCATCAGTCACCGCAGCCTTCCTTCAATCTACTTCTATCAAAGTCCATCCACTGTAGTTTCTCTGCCTAATGTCAGTCAAAGCCTAGGCTGACCAGAGAGGCAGCTAGACAGACAGGTACAGAGGTCCATTTATCTATCATTCAATCTCTGCCAACAAACTCTCGGACTTGTCTCTGCCACATACAAGAGCCTTTAGCCAACTACCAACCAAGGTGTCTAAAAAGTCACAGCTTTCCTTCAGTGACAAAAAGCATGGTGTTACACAACTCTCTGGACATCGGGGTGTCAGATCCTGACAGATAGATTGTAGAAGATGGAGAACCTGGGCTCTGACACCTGGAATCCTTCTTACTTTTGCTTTCTTGGTTTGTCATAGAACCTCAACAATTGGATACCATAATGTTAACATCCACACAATGTGAAACGCAAATGTTGTTAGACTTTTAAAGTATTGTCCCATTGTATTGTCCCCGTTAAAGGGTTTTTTTGGGGGAGTTTTTCCTTATCCGCTGTGAGGGTCATAAGGACAGAGGGATGTCGTATGCTGTAAAGCCCTATGAGGCAAATTGTGATTTGTGATATTGGGCTTTATAAATAAAATTGATTGATTGATTGATTGATTGATTGATAAACCCAATTTTCATTCCAAACAAATTTAACATCTAGCCAAGGTAAGAATCCAACATCTTTTGGATGTCATATTGACTGGGTACTTTGTGTTTAGTGCTAATATGCTTATGTTAGCATGGCTAAATAAAGATGGTCATCATGGTAAACATTACACTAAATAAATGGCAGCATATTAGCATTACAACTGTGAGCATCGTAGCATGGTTATGTGGGCATTTTGCCTAAAGCCCCACTGTGCCTGAATTCAGCCTCAAAGAGCTGCTGTCTGTGGACTCTTAATCTTGACAAGGCCTACCTGGGGAAAGAAGAAGACCTGACCTGCTGGTTTCAGAACATTAACCTACCCCTGAATGTCAACAAGACTAAGGAGATGATAGTAAACTTTGGGAGGACGTAGGGAAGGATCTTTTCCTCCTATTGTCAATAGGTCCTCTGTAGAGAGAGCAATAGCTTCAAGTACCTCGGAGTCCACATCACAGAGGGCCGGATGTGGATGCTGTATACTGACTCAGTGGTGAGAAAGGCAAAGCAGAGACAAATTCCTTAAAGGGATAGTGCACCCAAAAATGAAAATTCAGCCATTATCTACTCACCCATATGCCGATGGAGGCCCTGGTGAAGTTTTAGAGTCCTTACATCCCTTGCGGAGATCAGCGGGGGGAGCGGCCAGCACACCTATGGCAGACGGCGCCCCAGACTAACGTCCAAGAACACAAAATTGAATCCACAAAGTATCTTCAACATGTTCATCCGTAGTGATCCAAGTGTCCTGAAGCCATGACATAAGAAGTTGTTTCGAAAAATGTCATATGAGCTCTGTTTTAGCCTCACTGTAGCCTGTAGCTCTGACTGCTTCTCTGTGCTCCATGCTCACGTGTGCGCGCTTGCGTGAGACCAGTGAAAGCATGAGCTTTGCTCACCGGTGTTTACATCACGTGACCCGTGCACCACAGGGAGAGACAACAGTAACCACAGAGCTAAAAGATAATTTGCACTACGGTCTTTTAGCAAAGGACAGCCCAACATGTCTGAAGACTTTGAAATTGAGGAGGAACAGCATTTCTTTGTTGAGCCATATTTGTTTGAGCCCGAGTATACGGATGGAACTCAGGCTACTGGACGAAGCAGCCACCACAGCTCATGAGCCTCAGCCAGCCGCAGAATACGAGTCGAGCACTGGAAACCTGGTGGTGTAGTTGTTTCAAATGCAAAGCAATGCCAACGGATGAGGAAAGTCTTTGCTGCTCAGACTGGGAATTGGTGATGCCTGCACTTGAGAATCTGGACATCAGTACTGACGAGACTGCTGCTCTGCATCACCGATCACCCTGAGCGCGCACACATGAGCGCGGAGCACAGAGAAGCAGTCAGAGCTACAGGCTACAATGAGGCTAAAAACAGAGTTCAAATGACATTTTTTGAAACAACTTTTTATGTCGGGGCTTCAGGACACTTGGATCACTATGGATGAGCAGTATGGAGATACTTTGTTGATTCAATTTTGTGTTCTTGGACGTTAGTCTGGGGCGCCGTCTGCCATTAGGTGTGCTAGCTGCTCCCCCCACCGATCTCCGCAAGGGATGTGAGGACTCTAAAACTTCACCAGAGCCTCCATTGGCATATGGGTGAGTAGATAATGGCTGAATTTTCATTTTTGGGTGCACTATCCCTTTAAATACTGAAGAATTTCTGCTTCTACACTACTGAGAGCATCCTGACAGGGAATGTCACTGGCAAAGTAAGAGCACTGAAAAAGACCACATGGCCCTGCAAAGAGTGGTTCAATCAACTAAACATTTCTACCCTGCAGGATATTAACAAGTCACTGCTTGAATTAGGTCAGAAGAATCATTAAGGATCCCAACCACCCTGAAAATGGCATTTTCTCCTTGTTGAAGTAGGTACTGGTATCACCAGGCCAGCACTGAGAAGCTCAAGAAGAGCTCTCACCCTCAGGCCACAAAGATACTGAATGAAGGCACTGATTAAGACTGCCCCAGTCATACATATATTAATTATTTATTACTTTTTTAAATGCACATATCAAAGGAACTGATGGGAATACATTTCACTGGAATTGTATCCTATATGATTTCATGTGACAAATACATTAATCGATTGACTGATTGATTCATTAATTGATAGATCGATTGACTGTCTTATGCTGCATTTTGGCCTATATACGCCAGATGGTATGTCCAAGGCATAAAAAGGGTTGGGATTTCCATTGCAAAGGAGCCAAACGCAGAGCAGGTAAATGAAAAACAATTTGGCGCCATACTGGACAGTCAGAACTATAAAGCTCTTGCTATTGACATTACATCTACAGTCTCAGTTTACCATCAGTCTCCTCTTGTCAAACATCTGTTTTATGTAAAATGTACACAGTGTGTAATACCAACTAAAATACTGTAGCGTGGGAGGGACAACCTAGAAGAAAAAGGCAAAGGGAGTTTATAAAAAGTAAGCAGGCAAGTACAGTTGTCATTCTGTTCTCCCAGTCTATTTCTTACCCAGACTCTCCTGCAAACACAGACGAAGACAAGAAATGTGACAAAACACTGAGTCAGAACTACAACCTCACAGACAAAAATTCTCCTGGATTTCTTAACTATCATAACAACTCATAACACCATGTTACTTTGTTTGTTATTTAGGTTGAAGTATATGAAATTAGATTTCACAATGTGTCAAGAGTCGCATAGTGAACGTAGTCACAGTCAATTTCAGTTGCTGTGGGTAAAGTTATGGATTTTTTTCTAGCTCAGTGAGACCAGTATGACTGCTGCAGAAATAGTCCATGTTACTGAAGTCACACCAAAGCAGATACTGACACTGATTAAATACAGTGTACTATGTGTCTTTGTGTGTGCGAGAGATAGAAATGCCAACACTGGAGTGACACCAATTGGAAAACGCTTCCTTTTGTTTTCCATTTGTAATTCAGTCACTGTTTTGCTCTCATTACACCTCTTTTGATATTCCATCTCTTCTGTGTGAATGCGTGACCATGCATTTCATTTGTGTAACTGATTTGTTGGGTAAAATCAATGTTGTGAGCAGTGTTGGAAAGTATCTGACTACATTTTGGCTTGAGGTTTACCCTCTACAAAAAAGCAGTGTCTAATTGGGGCCCTTTGTCATGTTTCAGGAGTCTACGAGGCTTCAGGAGTTCCACCAATAAAAATCTTCCCCTCTAAACTCCTGACTTTATATAAATAACTTTTCTAACCGCAAAGAGGTCAAAGAAAGACAAAAAAACTATGTTTTTCCCTCTTTCCTACCTCATTAATCATCTGATGACCCATGGCAGGATTATCCTGGTTCGGGGGGGACCCCTGTTGTCTCCAAGTTACCATCCAGTCCAGTGCACACAGCACATTATGGATACAGTAGCATCTTCATTATATTTTGCACAATGACCTGGAAACCAACCACTACTGCTATATTGAATACTACCTGGCCCCAGTTTTTAGTCTGTTTGAGGTAATTTCATGAAACACTGTTCAGGAAAATTTACCATGTTAGCACAATATAAATAAAAATAATAAATGTGTTAGAACTACTGTGCATTATGACACAGTGCTTCTCTGCATTATGACACAGTGCTTACAGATTATGTAATAATGTAGGACTCATCAGTATTATATTTAAGTAGTGCAAATTTCCTATCAAATTAGGAAGTAATCAAATTTCTACAAAGCAACTGATACCCTGTGAACCGGAGACTTTTGGGTCCTCTGGACATGTGCAGTCCTGGGGCAGTCGCCTGTTTTACCAGTTTGTCATCAGCCTTGCTCACTCTGCAG
Organism: Epinephelus fuscoguttatus; assembly: GCF_011397635.1. Taxonomy (NCBI): domain Eukaryota; kingdom Metazoa; phylum Chordata; class Actinopteri; order Perciformes; family Serranidae; genus Epinephelus; species Epinephelus fuscoguttatus. Next base: position 32,845,851 of record NC_064765.1, on the reverse strand, counting down.
ATTTATCATGTGACTTTGAAGGGGCCCAACACCTTTGTTGGAGACCATTGGACCAAATTACCCATCTGTACTACCCCCCACTTCTACCTGGTACATCAGTAAAATGCTGCTCACATGTACATTTATGCATCACTATCTGTTATGTAATGAACAATTGTGTATATGTTATAGGGGCAGCTAGTTCTTTTAGTGGTCCTCTGATACTTCAATTCAAATTTGCAAGTGATATTGTTGTACTTTGACATGTATGTGTAATGGAGTACTTTTAGTTATTAAGGATCTGAATACTTCTTCCCCCACTGATTGTGATGTTTTTGTGATCTTTAAAAGTCTTTTCTTATTCTTTTTACTAAGTACATTACAATAACTGTAAAGAACAGGATTATTATTGTAAAAAATAAAACTGAAACTAAAACAAAAATAAGCAGTGAAAAATGCTGTGGTAAACAAAAATTAAATAACAACGCTGTCCTTTAAGAAACACTAAACTGAAACGATATTGCCTGGTTAAAAAAGTAATATAAATGAAATAACAATAAGCTTAAATTTAAAATGGAAGTTAGTGCTATGCTTCACAGTTAATACCTATAGTTTTCAACATACTGTCTAGTTTGGTAGACTTAAGTAACAAAAACATGATTTAAATAGCCTACTGCAGTAGATCAAATGCCATTTAACTCAAGACTAACCTTAAAGGGAAATTTCAGTTTATTTCAATGGCTGCTGGAAGGCTTTAGCTCTGGAGATTGGTGGTGTAACTTTACCTGTGAATGCTCTACCCCAATGCCCACAGAAGAGGAATGCCTCTGTTGCAATGAATGGGACCGGTTGCAGCCTTAGCTAAATGGTAAACAACAAACATGGCAGCACACCGGTAAGGTAAGACACGTTTACATGTCGTTTTCTATATGTTCTCTGACATTTATCCTAACAATATGAGGCGGTCTTTGTGGAGAAAAAGCTTGTTTAGTGGACTAACTTTGCACTTGAAAGGATGCCCGTTCAATTACGTTTTAACAGGTCTGACGCTACGGCTGTATCTTGGCTAACGGCTAACATGCTAACTATTATTTCTATGTCACTAGTGACTTGAAACAAATTTAGGACGATAGGAGACGGGTTGAAATAAACCAAAATTTCCCTTTAACCAACTGGGGTCAGAATTAAAGTGTAGGTGACAAGTTTTCTTCTGATTCTCCAGTAACACAGTAACATAGACGACCCCAGGGCTGAAGAACAAGCCACTGTGCAGCGACAGACTAAGCCAGTAATGTTAGCACACAGTCCATAGTAGCACAGCACACACCCTTTGAGCCAAAGAACAAGCCACTCCACAGCAACAGACTCTCATTAGCAGCTAACCCAGTAGCATTCACAATCTACAGTTGCACAGCACACACCTAATAAACCAGGGAACAAGAGCTGCGGTGTGGCTGTAGCCTCTCATTCAGCAGCTAACACCTGCTAAAGTTAGAACAAAGCACACAACCACAGCAATGAGAAGTAACTGCCGGCAGGTAGGGTAGCCAATTCGGCCAGAAAGACAGAAAGGTATGAGGCAACTGTTAAGCTTGTGTTTATATGAATGTGACATTTGACAAAGATGTTTATTCATTTATTTATTAGGCTCAATGAGCTAAGAGAGCTTGTGGGACATAGCAAACTTGCTGCTCACATGCAGTGAGGGAATGCAACATTATTGATGCTATGCATTCTCACTTAATGGTTGTAGTAACATAGTATTTATATAGTGGGGGGAAAGTTTTGTTAAGGATGGCTCCAGTATATCATCGAGCAGGCTTTGTGGCATCCCCAAAAAATTCTGGACACAGAAACTCAGTTCTACAAATTCAGTACTACACAGTTTCCAGTCTTTTCACATGTTTTCAACAAGTATTTTCTAGCACGTATAACTTGACTTTAAACATTATGGCCAAAATTCTCCAACCATTTATTTTGTAGCTACTCCTGACACATTATACCTGGCACTAACAATAACTACTGTAAAACTAATATAAAAATGTAATACTAAAACTAAACCCTCACGAAAAACTGAAACTAAACCTATCACACTGTCAAAACAAAAAAAAAAAAAAGAAAAAAGAAAGAAAGAGTAAATAAATAAATAACACTATTATAACCTTGGTAAAGGAAGGAAGGAATGAAGTCCTTGGTCATACAATACATACAATAAGCAAGGAGATGAAGGAGAGCACTTGAATCCAGACTCATTCATTGTCTACCAGTGGCCTTCAGTCTGTTAGTGATTAATTATCACACATCAGTGTGTGATGTTTTCTAGCTAAACAGCATTTTTCTTCCTCAAATCAGTTTCACAGAGAAGATGACAACACACACACACACACACACACACACACAGAATGGAGGAGAGAAAGCAGTGCAGGAGCCTTATTAGCAGAGACAATGGGTTATACATATGCTAAGCACACATGACCAGCATGTCATCAGTTAAAGTTCAGAGCAGTTAATCACCTCTCCCTCCTGCTCCTCTTTTTCTTGCGTGCTATATCTTTCCTCTCTGCTCCCTTCTGAAGGTTATCAAGAGGAGACCACGGAGGAGACACATTCTATAGCATCAAATTCAACGTAATATCTTAGATAAATATGAGTCAGATGGTTTATTATCTGTTTGCCTTCATTTGATATTAGAGCACCCTGAGGCAGACATTAATTGTCCCCTGAAGCAGGTTTAATTTGATTTAAAGTATCATTGTCATTGTCATCATTGGGGGCAATGCAATACAACTGTTCTGTCATAAAGTCGACTTTTATTATGCCTACAATGTTCACTTTTTGACACTGTTACAGTGATGTTAATTCAACTATATGTTGTAGCATCGAGGTCATTGTTATTGATAGTGTTGTACTGGACTGCATTATATTCAGAGGTGTTTCTAATATTCTGGCATTGACTGTTGCTGTGATTGTAGCTGTGCCTTGGTTGTTATGATTATGGCTATGATTCATAGTTTATAATGGATGTAACATTGCTTTCTTGGCTACATTTTTAATGGGAGCAGTAAAGATTCACCGACAGCTACCGTAGCCATATCCATAGCATCACAGATGTACAAATCCAGCTGTAGTCTGTGCAATAACCGTATCTACAGTCACAGCTTCAACCAACACAGCCAGCCAGGCAGAGCAGCTGTGCTCTCAGCCAGTGGCTGCATACTGTCGGATATGCGCCTTTTAAAAGGAGCAATGAGCAATAAATTCATAATGTAAAGTGTCACATCTCCTTTGTGTCATATCTGCAGAGCGTTTACACTGGCAGTGTATTATAATCAGAATGGGCCGATACATGAACTGTTCCTATGGATCAGGGGGAAGCAAAAGTTATTGTGAGAAAACACAAAAATAGTTCTGAAAAGGATTCCCACTGTGACCCTCAAGGGGCCATACACATGCCAAGTTTTTTGTGCCTTCAAATCTATTGTTTTCAGTGTAGACGTGCAGCAGGTGCGCTCAAACTGCAGAGCGATGCCGTCGCAGTGTGCACGTGTTTCCGGGCACCTATTTTTCAGGGTGCGACAGCTGCGCCTTGAGATAAACAGAGCTCAACTTTTGGAACGCAGCAGCACACACCGCATGTCATGTGACAAGGAACAACCAATCACAGCCGACAGATATCTTTCCCTTCTTCCGTAAATATCAGTCTGTGGTAAATATGAAGAAAAAGCTTAGTGCAGGGCTACCAGAATTTTACATCTGTCCCATGGACAATATTTTTGGCCTAATACACACTTACAAAACAATGTCTGAAAGACGATTAGCTGGGCATTCAGGATTTCTTTTATGTAGGCTATGATTTGGTGCTGGTTATGGTTGCTTAGCAATCTCAGATGCAAGCTGCGTCCTTGAAAGCTGGCACAGAAAAAGCACAAGAGTAGCGCCCAGCACCCGACCTTACATTTTCCAGGCTGGTTAAAGAGGCGACGTGTATGGCCCCTTATCCAGTGATCAAATTTGTGTTTCCTAGGATAGCTACTACTCTGCCTTACTCTGCCTCTGATTGGCTTACCCTGACATTGTTACCCTAATCTTGACCAGTCACACTCTTCTGCCTAACCCTAACCATTTCAACCAATGAAGGTAATGAATCTAGTCAGAGGGAAAGTAGGGCAGGTCATGCCTACACTATCCTAAGGAAACGCAAATTTGTATCCTGTACCAACTTCCCTATGAACTCTACTATAAACAAACACACTTTTACAATAATGTCACCAAAAACAGAACATTATGAGGTGGTTGGTTAAGATAGATGTAATAGCAGGGCTGTTGCACTGGATTGCATCAGATAGTAAATGTACTCCTAATAAAGTCGCTACTGAGTGTAAGTAGCTCATTACACATACTGACCACTCAGACAGGCTTACCTGTAACACGCTGTAAAAACAACCCTTCTGGTCTTGTTGAGTTTATCTTTACTCTGTCCTTCATTGCATGTGTTGACTCAGTCCTTTTCTACTTTTTCAGTTGTCACACTGTGGGGAGGTGATGAAACTCAGTCACAGGAAATGCAGTTCCAGGTTTAAAAAATGCCAGAGATACAGTTTTAAAATGCAAAGTGTCTCTGGACTGGAGAGGAGGACCAGTGAGTTCACCAAAAAATAGTAGGCAGTTGAAGCTGTAATTACAACTGATGTGGGGGTGAAAAATCACAGACCTGGGGTTATAATGACTGAGTGGTGCAGGTAATATTGAAATAACCCCATCTCCTGTTGAGACATAGAGTTCAAATGGGAGAGAGGTCGAGCGACGGCCACATCGAACCTCATTGCCCTCTCACTCTTCACAATCCTCCGTGTCTCACCATGTCTCTTATCTCCCTTCTTTCTCTCTCTCTTGTGTTAACCCTTAGCTCTGTGGCCGTGCAGTGTATGGATATCTTATCAGAACAGGGACATTGTGGCTGGCTAATGTTAGCTGAATTGTTACATAGGGTTTTTTTTTTTTTTTTATTACTATAGCAAAGGCATGAACTGCCCTATTCTGCCTTGCTCTGCCACTGATTGGCTTACCCTGACAATATCAGTCCCATTGCTTAAAGGCAACCAACCCAACCAACAAAGGCAACAAGTACAGAGGGAGAGTAGGGTGGGTCATGCGGTCTTATAGTAACATTTGCTGAGATGCTAGCAGAGATAACGGGGATTTGGGGAGGGCCTTGAGGAGTGGGGAGGGCAATGAGATGTGGCAGGAACACCTCAAGATACACTTGTCAAAAGGAACTTAAGAGCTTTAAGTAATACAGTAGTGATGGCGGAATGAAGCCTCAAATCATTTTCTTTATTTTCTGAGCCCACTAGATGGCGCTTTTTCTTCAACAAAAGGTTTAAAACACACCAGATTTCCATTCTTTTAGCCTCTCTTTAAACCAAGAGCACCATCTAGTGGGCTCAGAAAATAAAGAAAATGCTTCATGAGGCTTCATTCCGCCATCACTATAATATAGCACTAGTGGCATCATTGACATCTGGTGGATGAGCATCTCAATTGCCAGAATAAATGTTGGCATTGTTCGTTTCTGCAAACTACGGATATGTACAAATTTGTATGTTGTTATGTAGCTGACATGTTGACACTTTACATTTCAGAAACTCTGTGGCTAAAGCGTGGTTATGTTTAGGCACAAAAAAACCCTAGGTTTTGGTTAGGAAAACACCATGTTTTGGCTTAGAATACACTGTTTGGTGCCACAAGCGCTGGAAACATATTGATGGTTCACTAAAAAAAACATTCGTCTTTGGTGTCACAACCCTCACTGGAAATGCAGTGCTGTCTTTCCAAGAAATGCTCACCTTTGGGGGCACAATCCCAGTTGGAAATGCAGCAATGTCTTGAAAAAAACAAAACACCTGCTTCTGGGGGCACAACCCCTGCTGGAAACATAGTGATGGTTCGCTTGAAAACACCCGCTTTTGATGCCACAATCCCTGCTGGAAATGCAGTGATGGTTCGCTTGAAAACACCTGCTTTTGATGGCACAACCCCTGCTGGAAACACAGTGATGGTCTGCTAGGAATCACCCGCTTTAGATGGCACAATACCTGCTGGAAACAGTGCTGTCTCACTAAAAGATGCTTGCTTTTAGTGGCATAAATCCCACTGGAAATGCAGCAATGTCTCACTAAAAAATGGCTGCTTATGGTAGCATAATCACCGCTGGAAATACAGTAATAGTACACTTAAAATCAACAGCTTTTGGTTGCGTAATCCCAGCTGGAAATGCAGTAATGATCCAGAAAAAAAACCCTGCTTTAGTGGCACAATCACCTCTGAAAAAACAGTGCTGTCTCACTAAAAAATATCAACAGCTCTACCTCCCAATGACAGAGTCAGCGTATATATGTAGTCAGAACTATGTCACTTTAGAAATGTTGAAATGATATGTGTGAAAAGTTAAAATGCTGTGTCTGTGGTTTGCAGAAACATACAATGCCTATGTTTTCTTCTGCAAACTGGGCTGAGATGAGGCATTGCATTGACAAACAGCTACCAACAGTACAGTTTCAAAGTACTTGATACATTTTTTTAGCCACCCCTCAAGTTTGATCTTTTGTATAAGGCTGACGTTGATCAGCTCTATTTCCAGTGACAAATCTTTCCATCAGTTGTTCTCTCAGTCTATTTCTGACCCCTGCGCACCTGAAAAACCGCGGGCATAATTTGTTACCATAACAACAGGCAACCATGAGCACGTCACTGATTTTAGCTGCAGATTTAAATATTAATTTAATATTAATTTAATATAATATGTAAAACATAGAAAATCCGATCCAATCTGAACCTCTCCTGCACTGAGAAACTCTGCACTTCCGCTGGTTCCTGTTGTGATACTGGACTGCTCAACAGTTGTGTTTGTGAGGCAGCTGTGTTTGTGACACAGCAAATGTGAAATCATTTAAATAGCTGGATGATTTCAATCTTCAGAGTGATTCTAATGGACCTGCTCTCATTTAGACAGGTGGCTTAAATTATGGCTTGCAAAAAGTTAGATTCATTCCAGCACACTGAAATTAATTTCCCCAAAGACATGAGAGTTTTTACACATTCATGCGGTGATAAACTAATTAGGTGGTAAAATCATCACAACCAGTGATTTGATCGCATTCAGGTGCTGTTCACGTTGTATGATTGAGGTTGGACGACTCAGGAAAAAGTTTGATTTCAGTTAAATTCCACTCAAATCACCTGTGTTGATCACTCATTTATTGTCGTCATTGTATTGAACTATGAGATACCCTGAATTTCCCTGAGGGGACGAATAAAGTATCTATCTATCTATCTATCTATCTAGTGTCTTGTGAATGGTCAAAGACATTAGTTTACAATTCTTCAGTGCTCAGATAGTCAAAGCCTAAGATGGCAATGTTATATTTTCAACTCTATTAACCTGTCAGTGTGTAACTAAAAGCTCAACTCTAAACTCATCAATTCAATATTCATAATCCTCCCCATATGTTAGTTTGTCATGTTTTGGTCCAATTGACAGAAATCCAACTGACTGAGCAGGCAAATAATCACCTTTAGGTCCTTCCCACCGACAATGAATATTTATAGAAAGGAGTCCAGCGGGACACACAGAGAGATATACAGAATAGAGAGAGATCCACAACACTGGAGGTGCTTATTCAGAGCTGGCCTATTAAATAGGTTCACTAACAGGTTTGGCCTCTGCTTGCACATACGCTTCTGCAAAAACCTTGGCATCTCTCTTCATCCCACATGTATTTTGAAACAATATGGACTTTTCAACTTGGCCTTTCTTTTTCCTACCATTGCTTTTAAAGTTCCATGAATCATTTTGTGTAAACGATGGATCAAGTGACTGTGAAATGTGAAATGATCACCCAGCCCTACAGTCCCCCTAAGCTTTTCAGCTGTAAAACTTTTAACCTCTTTTGCTCATTGTTTTGCCTTTCTCTCTCATCAGCATCATGTCCAGCTGCAGCGCTTTTAAGGAACAAAAGCTCTGATAAACCAGCTGTACAATACTCTCAGGACCAAACGGCAGAGAGCCAAAGGCTGCAATGAGCTGTAAATCCAACACGCAATCATTAGCAAATATTCATGTGGGGGCCAGAAGCATAACTGACCTATGGCTAAGCCACGCCCTCCTCCACTCACTCGGACAAACTATCAACATTCAGTGACCGGCGCTATGGCAGGTGTCACAGTACACGGCATTTCGCAGGAGGCATTTGATGATTTTTTGAGACATAACGATCAGATGTCATTGAGAAGTAACCAAAAGGGCCTAAACTATGCATTGGAGGGATATATTCATCATTTTATTGTTGAGAAGGTCGATGAAAAGCTTAACAGCCTTTTTACCTTCTTTACCAAGAGTGTCTCTCCGTTAGTTTGGTGCTGCAGTATTTACACTGAGTCATTCAGCATAACGTAACTGCGATTACCGATAAGTTAATGAAGCTAAGCCCCAGAAGTTCATGTTAGCTTATACCATGGTCTGAGTGAATACTCAATTCTGATTGGCTGCAGGGTGTCTGTTAAAAGGTGTTATAGGACGGCTAAAAAGACGTTCCGGTCAAATTGCCTGATGACAGGTTCTAAATTATTGCGCTGGCTCAACTGCTAGTTTGTAACCATAGCAACGGAGACTTAGAGCAGAGGCAACGGATTACAACGGGCATCATGAGTGATTTTATCGTTTCATTTCATTTATTTGGTGAATTTGATGACTGGGATGCAGAAGAAGAGAGGTTAGAGAATGAAAAGAAAAGGGAGAAACAGCACAAGGAGGTGACACTGGAAGAATTAAATAATTTAGAAGATGAGACACCTGGAAACTCGTCAGATCATGACCGTCACGGGACATCAGTGTGAGAGCAGCCTGCAGGCTTATTGGGCTCCGTCAACGTAGGAGAGACGAGACTGGAGCAACATCTTGTCGTCTCCAAATGTCCCAACAAGCAGTGCTCAATCTGTCAATCTCCGTCCTTCAGATGCCACTATGATGGATATACCCATATCACTTTCAAATTTCACTATTAATGGTAATGTAGCATTTAATTTTAAATAGGAAACAATCGTTAATTTGTTAATGTGTTTATATGATTTAATCTCGACTACTATATGCTTATGAATTATTTACTGCAATTAAAAACGATTTTGACTAGCCTACTATTTGGATGTTGATTATTTGAAACAAATTTTCTTGGGCCTATAAATGAACGCCAATGAATCATGAAAGTAATATCTCAAGTTTGTTTTGCACATCATCGTCTGACCACCAGAGTCTGTAACACACAAGCGGTAAGTGCACTGGCTTTCTGAAATAATCGTCTTCTGAATAATATCACGTAACATTTAGCCATCATCTCACTTCCCTTCACTGATCAGAGTCGCTATGCTCTCTACATTGCAGCCACAGCGGGTTTCCATGGCAACGCCTGTGAACTACAGAGATTAAATAGTCCGCTCAGCTGTGGCTTGTGAAAAACTCTTGATTTTAACTGTAAAACACAATGCCCTTCAAGGTGTCCATTATCAGGAATTAATGGACTTTGCGGAAGCAACTGTCCATTAATTCCTGATAATGGACTCCTCGTCGGGCATTAACCCTTACTTACCTAGAGCCCTTTGGACAACAACAATGATGTACGATCACCAAAGTACAAAACTAGAACAAAATAGGCTAATGAACTCCCAGCAAACAAGGTGACATGATGAACAACTCAACTAGGAGCTAACGTTAGGCTAACTTTAGCTAACGTTAGCTAGAGATGTTAAAGATAACTTTATATTTCTTTCCAGCAAAGTGACAATATGTTGCCTCAAACACTGAACACTGAATTTCTGTAATGCATTTCAATGAACGTCCAGGCAGAGAATGTCCGAGTGTATGAGAATGGCTATACGCACTGTGATTGGCTCCTTGCGTTTGAGGGCAGGACTTAGCCATAGGTCAATTTATAAATAAATGCCAGTGTTGTTCAATGTCTCATGGATGTGTTAGCTTTTACATTTGACATAATAAATGTATAAACTGCTAATATAATTTTTTTGTCCCACTGCCCCCAAGTGGCCAAAAAAAGATCAATTAATGTAGCTTTATACATGATGTACTTCTAACTGAATTTTGCTCAAAAGTTTCCAATCAATTTGCTAATATGTTTATTAGACATTGACAAATATCTTAAATGTGAAAATGCAGCAGCTTCTAACTGTAGATGTGTCATTTGAATGAATGAATAAATGAATCTCGTTCTCTTGAAGTGTCATACACCTAAAGGTTTCCAACCCATATGGGCTTACAAGACATTACCTGTAGAGACAAAAGCCCCTTTTACACTGCCAGATTTTCCGCGAATGTTTTGCTGGCAAGCTGTGAGTGTTTAGACACACAGAGCTGGATTGGTGTGTTGATCCAAGATGCCCAACTTTCTGCCTCATAGGGTAGTCATATTGGTGGAACCCTTTCAGTTTAAACAGACCGAGGCGGCCCTCTGCAACGGGAGGGGCTGTTGATTATGCTGCACGTGCGATCCACTGGTGGTGGATAAACATGAGACAGCTGATAGCAGAAATTAGCAAGCAGCTAGTAGCAAGAGGGACACGCAAACCGGACAGACACTGTAAAGATAAGCAACTGGGGAGACAAGGAATTGTGCACCCTCCTTGCCCTCGCAAACAAAGAGGCCATTAACCGTCAAATGACGGGGACGGTGAAGGACGGGCCGACTTATGAGAGAAAGCACAGAGCTCCCGAAGGAGTGACTTGCCGTGGCTTCCCTCCCACATCACTGTTTACGTCACACACTGAGCCACATGTTTTGTTACTTGCTCACCATTGCCCCAAAAAAGGTGCATTCTGTATAATATAGTAGGTAGGCAGCATTTTGCCGCACTTTTCGATTTTGTTTTTATACTGCCAATGCTGAAAGAAGACTGATTGGGCTTTCCTGCAAATTTGCACAATTCCTGTTTAAAAAGGGCTAAAGACATACAAAAAATAAAAGAAAGCAATACGTGGTACTTTATACATACACATTATCTGATATTAACTCAGATTAGGGAAACAATGTTCTCTTACACTGACAGTAGGCATATAAAAAAAAAACTAAGTTATGTCAACTGTCTTGTATGAATGAATGTAATGAGAGTGAAAACCATTTAGGGAGTTTTATTGTCTTGCAAAAAGAAAAACAAAACAACACAAAAAAACAGAACTGAGAAACTTTTCTATAGTACTCATGTGAAAGGGGATTCAAGATACAGCAAACAGATACAAATCTAGATGAGGGATAGCCTGAGTGTCAGACTGAAGCTCCCAGAACCTTCAGTCTGATATGGCTTCCATTGAAGGCGATTTACAAGGGGGAGGGAATTTGATTTTTCCCTAACCAATCAGTAGAGATCAACGACTCACCCAGAATCTGAAGTCATTAGTATCCATGCCTCGGGGGTGCCGAAAACAAGCGAGCATTGCCCGTTTAAAATGTCTCCATCGTCACACCCAGCTGCATCGCCCGTTAAATCAGTTGAGCAGCTTCCTTAATTTGATCCTCCATTAACGCGAGTCGTGGCGAAATACCTCGATAGCATTGTTAATGTGGTCTGTAGGATCTGTAGCAGTCGCCATTGTTGCTATCCTCACCAGTTACCCACCGGCACACAGCTTGACATCAGCGTGGCGCTGATTGGCTAATCGCTAGACCCACCACCCCCAGCGTTCATTGGTCCGTCCATCGTTTGGACGAGATAAATCGCAAATTCATTGCAGTATGCCAGACCAGAGATGCAAGCCTACTCAGTTGAGTGGGCGGGGTCTATGCTCTGGAACCAGGCTAGATGAGGAACAGATTAAAGACCTATGTAAATGAGAACAGACACATAATGACTGCAGATGCTTCCATACATATGTGCTGACTTATACTATTAAGCAATTACCATCCTATCCTGCTCTGTGGAATGTATAAAAATGCTGAGCAGGCTCAGTTGACCTCGACTGAGAGATCACTTTGATGAAACATTGCTATCCTGATGGGAGTGGTCTCTGGGAGGATGAAAATGCCTCCATTTATAGGGCATGAATAGGGCATCACGGAATAGCTGATGAGTATGAAAATGATCTGAATTATATGCTGTGTCCTTTGCCATCACCAGATCTCATCCCTCGCAGGAGATTTTGGTCCACGATCATCCAAACAAATGATGGGATATCTTCTGAAAGAATGGTGTCTATCCCTCTAGTAGAGTTCAAAGACTTGTAGAGTCAATGTCAAAGCTGTTCTGCTGGCACATGGTGGCCCAACACCTTAATAAGACACTTCCTTTAATTTGTCACCCATCTATATATGTTAACAACTAGTTGAAGTAAATGATTAAACAAGGAAGTTATTGGCTGAAAGGTCCTGCTGGCAGAAGCCTTCCCACAGCTGTGGGTGGAGGAGAAAGACAGCACTCTGGATAGCACCATAGCTGCTCCCAGCAGCAGGGTCAGCACCTTGGACAGCTCCTGCACTGTAATCTACATTCATCTATCATATCAATCAGGCATATGAATTTTTGAAGTACAAATAAATAGATAAAAATGTTTAGTAGCTTCCTGTTTGCTTCAGGATAGATTTTAAGGTTCTACTACTATTAATTTTACAGCGATACATGGCCCAGCACCAGCATACATCTGTGAGCTCCTATGCCCCTGTGGCAGGGGGAGATCCTGTGCAAGTAGGCAGGGGCCCTGCCTACTTGCACAGGATCTCAGATTGTTCAACAAAAATCTACTAACAGTCCCTCGTTCCTAGACTTACAACCAAAGGAGACTTTACTGGAAAACTCAGGCAGTCTCCCTGTTGAAATTCCTTTGCAACCTCACTGACTTCTTTTAAATCAGTAGTAAAAGTTAATTTTTAAACTGTTTTTAAAGGTGCGATATAAATAAAGTTATACATTTGTTTATTTATTTACTGGACTCTTGGGAGTGGCTGAACAATCTGTTAACACTGTGGGCTAATTGCTAGCAGCAACTTGTCCCACATTACACATGATCATTTGATCCTTTGTGAATATAAAGTCTTTTGATTCGACTGATTCATGCAGATTCAAGACTTTACTTAAAATATTTCAAATATAAAAATATGTTATCTTTCATACATATGACCCTGCAGGCCACAGGCCCTTATCAGCTGTGTGTAGTAAGTGCCCATGTCAAGCCCCATGCCTTTACATTCAGACTGACATCAGATTGACAGAGTTAATAAAAAAAAAAGGAGAAGACACAGGCTTAGATGGACAACAGGTCAGACAAGAGAGGACATGCAGGTGATCATTACCTTCCATTTTCAGCCCCCTTACTGTCACATTCAGGATGCAAAGGGGAAGAGAAGCAGATTTGCTCTTTCTGTCAGTCACACACACACACACACACACACACACACACACACACACAGTCCTCTTGTTGCCACCGGGCCCATGCAGCTATATTCAGAGAAGCTATAGGGGAAGAATGAAATGGAAGTAATCATTAACATCTTCCAGACTATGCACTCAAAATCAAGACAGAGGAGAAGTGGAGAGATGGTGGAGTTTTACTGTAGGTATATATGCATGCATATTTCCATCTCTACACTTATACATGGACATCTAGAATGCATCAGGACAACTTGATATGCTAGGAGCCAAGAGGAATAATGTATGGCTTGACTGAATCCTCCAAGTATGACTCTGCATGACTCACCTTCTCTCTCTCTCTCTGTCTGATGTTTATTTAAACATGGTTCTCGGGCATACCGAGCCATACAGCATCTTCAGGTCCAGCTCAGTCACTTTCTCTCTGCCTCACTTAGTCTCTCTCTGTCACTGTCTCCTGCATAATTCAGAGCACTTGGCTAGTTGAGCAGGAATGAGTGTGTGATTGAAAGGGTCACCTGCTCAAATCTGCAGCCTCGGAAAGCAAATCTGTGTTTCCCATGTGATTGCTGTCAGAGGTTAACAGTTATTGGCAAGAGCTGCACACCACCTGGGATGTTGTTGGGGTTGATAGCGGAATATCAATCTGATGTTATGTCCAAATTGAAAATGAAGCCCACACACAGGGCTGGACACACTCCCCTTATCCACATCCTGCTAATCTACACTGTGTTTTCTCTTCACCCAGTTCTTTTCAAAGGGATAGTGTCTACAAATGTACAATTTTTATGTTGGCTAGCTAAGTGGTGCTAAGTGAGCTCACAGTAGAGGCACACTTCCTCAGTGATATCATTGGCAGATGTTTTTGGCAGAAAGAAAATAGTCCCTGCACAAAACTGCTCACAACAAGGTCTGTGGATTATCTTGAGTAACTGGGTCAGGATTTCTGAAAGAGACATCTAGTTCCATAATATAGAGAGAAGGCAGACATCTCTATGGCAGATATATACAACACTTGGCAACAATTTAGAATAATAGATAGCACTACAAATAAGAGGACAAATAAAAAAAATGTCCCCTCAACATGTACACAAAAAGTGATATAAAAACAACAATTTGTGGATTGCCAGGCTAGGTTAAGCAAGACTTATTAGTCTATCTCAGCATCAGACATGGACGCTAAAGTCATCTTTTGCAGTGGTATGATATGCCACTGGGCAGCGTCAGTTTGTAGTGCAGCTGGACAAAACTTTTTGCGGTGTTATGATATGCTGCTAGTCACCTAGATAGCACTGGTTGCAGTAGTATGCTGTAAAGATAGGCAGCATCAGTTCATATGGTGGCCAGATGACACCTGTTGCAGCGGTATGATGCACCACTGGATGGTGTAAGTTTGAAACACTGCCAGTTAACAATGTAATATAAGGAGTTGGAAAGTCCCTATAGGGCAGATGGGAGGGGTGGTGGATGAGTCCAGCAACCCCGAACTTTCATTTGGAGCATAGTGATCACTTCCCGTATGAATGTAAAGCCAAACCATGTTTTTTCTAAACCTAACCAGGTGGTTTTGTTGACGTCCCAGTGTTGGTAGTGGTGTCCTGGAACTAGTGATGGCGGAATGAAGCCTCATGAAGCAGTTTCTTTATTTTTTGAGCCCACTAGATGGTGCTCTTGGTTTAAAGAGAGAGGCTAAAAGAATGGAAATCTGGTGTGTTTTAAACCTTTTGTTGAAGAAAAAGCGCCATCTAGTGGGCTCAGAAAATAAAGAAAATGATTCATGAGGCTTCATTCAGCCATCACAACTTGGGACATCAACAGCAGACACAGGAGGATAGCTAGCGCGTAATATGTAGACGTATAAGGCCACTGACAAAGCAGCAATATGTGGGATGAGAATGCACTGTCCATTCTTAACACACATAACAGAGTGGTATTGATCTTGTGTTAATTATATGGAGACATATTCATCCACAAAGCAAACCTACTTTAGTGGATCACCATTGTTTCTAGCCAAATCAGTAGCTTTTAGGAGTGGAGCTCCTTACTGGCGACTCAGAGCAGCTCTGTCAGTTAAGCCCTGATTCACAGTACTTACTTTCTCATTAAAAGCATATTAAAAGCCACAGAAGCAATCATAAACTGATAACTGATTTGTAAATAATAGGCTTCTGAGCTATTACCCTTATGTGTAGTGCTTGCATAAACTTGTTTTGGACCACAAACAGACTGAAAACATTACCGATCTGAAGACAGTCAGAATCAGCATTTAAGTTGGCCACATGAAAGGTGATGCATTCACTTTTTGTTCTATGTACTGAAACACATTTGAATGGTCATGCTTAGCTTAAGAAAAAACAACATACAAACTAGGAAATTATGAAGTGATTTGAATGAGATTTGTGATTTGCTCTACTGTTAGGATAAAATCAAATAAAGTTCTCACATTGTTGAAGTCAGGCTGTTCTTATTCACTGTTTGTACATATACGTACTAAAGGTTATATATATAACCCATGCAATCGTGAGCCAGGAAGCTGTGGTCACATTACCAATGTGCTGCAGGCTGTTGTCTGTTGTATGACATGATTGAAGAAAGAGGTCAGATCAAGTAATTTAAAGAGAGACAAAGTCAAACAAACACAGGACATTGGCCCAACAGACATGGGTTCTCATCTTGTGTGAAACCAAAAGTCATTGCGTTACTTTAAGTTACATTCATAAGTAAAGTTAGATGTCATGTCGTCATGCAGTCACATAAGTTCAAGTCATCACATTACCCCAACCGTGATTTTTTTTTTGTTAAACCTAATCTAGGGGCACTAATTCATATTATATGAACCACTGAATGAGGATACATTGCTGAAGTAAATCTTTAACAGGTGAGTTGAGTCTTGGGTGAGTTACCTAAACACTTGGTCTACTGTTTAGTTGCCCACAAACAAATTTCATATGGTATAGGCATACTTCCAGTCACCTCTCTATCAGCTCTGCTAAATTAGTGCAAAATTTTTGTTCTTATGTCTATTTTGCAGTTCTTGGTGGTGCTTTCTGTGGTTGGCTTTGAACAGTGGTGGCATGTTGCTGCGAGTTACTCATTGGGATGTGGGAATCAACTCACTGCTCTGTAAACTCTCCCTTTTGCTGACTTCTGGTAGGGTTAAGGTTTTCAAATGTATACATCAGTTAACATCGAGGAAAGATGGAAGATCATATAAGCACAAATAGCATCCTGCTAGCCATTGTACAGGTGTTGGTAATAAACTGAACAGCATCCATCCCACATCAGTTTCCAAGGGGAACAGTGATTTCCTTTGATTCACTCAAACTTGGCTAAATGGTGGACAGCACCATTTAATCATGTGACAGAGCAGAGGAGGTGTATGCTTTACAGTGAATAAGAACTGGTGTGATGGTGGATTGTGAGATGAGTTACTGTCCTGTTCCTGCGGTGGATCACTGGTGTATGCTGTTTAGAGGCAGCTGCAGAGCGGTGCTGCCCGTATTAGGGAGCAGCATTTTGGGGTCGGGATGTGTGGACAGTTAAATCGTTCCACAACCTGAAACCATAGATTACCAGAGCCATCTGGAAACATGGACGATTATAAAGCAGCAGTCAACAATGTAAGATGACACAAAAAAGGACTAAATCACAATGTACAAGGTAAAGGAGCTGATGCGATCACATTTTCCTGGAGTTGCACCTTGTATGATTCCACGTGAGGAATAAATGATTGATCAATTGATTGACTGATTGTTTTCCATGATGCAAAGATTGCCAACTCTGTTTTCACCATGACAAGTGGATCCTGAGGAGCCACAGCCAGAGGGTACTGAACTGCATGTGCAGCAAAGGCATTGCAAAATATCCAGCAGTACCTTGTATGACTCTATGGAGAAGTATACTTATTTTCTGCCTCGGCGTTCGTTGCATTACTTTGAAATAGAGCTTATTTGGATTTACAGCTTCAAAAAGACATGCCGTGAATGCACCGTCAGAACTCTATTTACCATCAATGGTAAGGCAATGGAAGGTGTTTTGTGATGATAGAAGACTGAGATCTAACATTGCTTTTAAATTAAAGTGCCTAGCAAAAGGCTTACGTCTAAAGGCATACTCAAAGGGAAAAACAGGAAACTGGCATTAATTATGTAATTCTGCCACACATTATGAGACTTTTTTACTTTATCAGCCTTTTTCAGGTTAGTAATTATATTCATTTTGTTCAGGGGGTCAGTACGTTTATGGAAATGAGCCCGACTGTCAAATAGTACTGTTGAGAAGAGCATAAGGCAATTTTTGCACAACAGTCTGTTTTTTTTCTCCTTCTTCTTTTCCCTGCTTCTGTGGCAGGTGCCCCTCTGACATTGACTCATCGAGGGAAAAAATTTACCCACATTTGGCACTTGACAGGCCTTCATTTGGATTCCGCCACGGCTGTTTGAAGACGTCTGTAAAATCTTGAGAGTATAACTCAGGAATGAATGCGATACGAGCCATCTAATCGCAGCCAGCAGCCTGTCGGATGAGCGCAGCCTACCTGACTGACAAGACGGAGTGCTTGCGGCTTCAGGCCAGCAAACACTTGACAGACAAGACTGCAGCTTGTCAGTCAAGTAACTCAACAACAGGCAACCAAATATGGGGAGCAAAGTCTGCATGGTGAAACAGGTTTCCCTGGCTCACAAACAAATACTATACTATACCAAATTACATACAACTTATGCGCAGTAGCAAGCTCTCAGGGTAGATCTTACAAAGCATCACTGCCCAGATGACTTTAGTATACTTGCAGGTAAAGAGACACTGCCTCACTCTCACTCTCTCTCTCTCTATTTCTTTCTTTCTTGCTCTTGTTGTCTCTCACATCTGTCATCATACACTCTTTATTCTGAATACCTATGTTTAATTTGTTTACCGGTGTACAAGCTTCAACTGGTTTACTTAAATACAAACTGGCTGAACAGACATTCGTCATTGTTGCTGGCAAATTAAAAAGTAGCCTACATCAGCACATGTCACAGCACCAAATCTAATTTGTTGGCCTACTGCATTAGTGATAAGTAATTTGACAACATGATTAGCAATAACCTGATTCTTGATGCTGAAATGAGGAATTATTGATACCTCTTTATTTCACTACAAAAACCTAAAGATGGCAGCTGGCTTGAGGAGAACAGCATGGAGCCAAAGGGTTTCTGGTAATGACCATTACTTTGAACAACCTACTTCTTGTTGATTATATTGTATGTCACTTCCAGTAAATTTCACAATATAAAACGTATGTTCCCTGTTTAAAAGGTTTAAAAGATACCAAGTAGACTATTCATCCGTCTTTTAAGTAGTTATGTCTCCAGTCTGAACTCAAGCACACAGCTGATTTTTACACGGTTTGTTTGCATGATGTAACAGAAGTGCATATTTAAGGGATTGGGTGTGGACAGAGAGCTCAGATGTCACATTATGCAAAGCTATAATCGGACACTCGTTTGCTGTTGGTTCAGAGTGTCATTATGTTCCACTCAGGAGTGGCTGCTGAGTCAAAGGCGACACCTAAAAAATTCGGTAGACGCAACCGGCCTGATGTTTAGCTTAAGACCAAACTGGTCTGAATATTTTTGTCCAGGTCCAAACCCTAATTAATACTTTCCCTTCTGCTGCCAATAACTACCCAGAAACAATGGATGCATTGCATTTGTACGTCATTATATAGCTAATATAATTACCCTTTACATTTCTTTACGTTTCAACAAAGCTGTGGTTATTGTGTGGTTAGGCTTGGGCCAAAGAACGACTCTGTTATATTTAAGAAAAGATTGCCTTAAAATGCCCAGTTTTGGGGGCACAATCACTGCTGGATACACAGCAATGTCTCAGTAAGAAACAATAGCTTTTCATGACATTATTCCGCATGGAAAAACAGCGATGGGTTGCTAATAAACATCCACTTTTGGTCCCTAAAAAGCCACTCGAAACACAGTAATGCCCCACTTAAAAAACAAACAGTCTTGTTGGTCTTGAACATTGGTCTGCAGCTTGGCAGGCGTCTCTAGCCTCTACCATCCCCTTCTGAAGTCAAACTCAGCTCAAATACATATAATCAGGACAACATAACCTTAGAAACTTTGATATGGTACATATGAAACATGAAATGTATGAATATAACGTATTCAGGGTTTGCAGAGATGTACATTCCAACATTTTCTTCTGCCAGCTGGGTTGTAATAACACAAATACAGCTGCAGTTACCAGTAATAATAATAATCTAAAATCAACATATACAATATGAGTCAAGCTAGAAATGGAAATAAACAGCTTTCAAAGCAATCTAAACAACAGAACAGTGCAAAACATTCTTCAGCCAATACTTGGAAAAATGAGAAACATATTCTCATCTTGTTAATATGTAAGAAACATACAAGGGTATGAATGTATTGTAATGAGGTGGATTATGCTGCAGCAGTAGTTTCGGAAGTGTCTTTGAAGGTTTTCATTTTGACTGCAGTGAAACTTGGCCGCCTTTGGAATCCAATTTAACCCACTGCGAGGTAAAGCAACTTGCAAAGCTTCTCTGTCCACAAGAGGTAGATCAAGGCTATGCAGGTACATGCTGGGCCAGATTTTAAAACCAGAGAAGGTTGATGGCCAGACATCTCCAGCAACCTATTTAAAACCTTTTTTTTTTTTAACCTTTGGTAATGACATTTTTTAACAAATGCAAATGAATATATTAAAAATAGTAATGTGTATTGTTTCACTATCAAGAACCGTGTGGGCAGTAACACGTGGCTGTAACAGTAACCAATGACACTTAATATCTCTGTCTATCAGTATCTCCTTCCTTTCTCTCCCATCTCTCCCATCTCTCCCACACACTCACACACACACACACACACACACACACACACACACCACTCAGTTCATGATGTATTCCACTGAGGTCAAGGAAAAGTGTTTAGGAAAAGGCATCTGATTTTTTTCTCTTTTTGTTTTATTTCTTTTTGATTTTTTGACTATTTGGCTGCGGTACCACATTTTTAAAAGCTACTCAGCTTGGTACAAATTGCATCACATGATGAACTATTGATTTGTTAAAGATATGATTGATGATGCCACTATTCAAAATACATCCTGCCCCATTGGTACTGCTTTTGTAACTCTCAGCACACCTACTAGTGGTCAACAGAATAGTTTGTAGCTAAATGGTCACAGTTTTAAACACAAAGGTAACAAATGGTTGCAGTTGCACCAAGACCATGCAGTTATGTTTTTTTGTAATGGAAACCTTATTCACTACTCCAGTAAAGAGGATGAAGCACTGAAGAATTACACTAAGTGTTTAAAATAAATTGTAAACAGAGGCTTTGACTGTGTCGGTAACTCATATTAGATACAGGCGGATGTAGCTATAGTGCATTAATTTAGAACAACAGTTTCACTGTAACTACTTTGTAGGTGTCCATTATCAGAGACCAAAGAAGTCAGTGTCATCTACCTTTAGTAAAGTGGATGTCATACAATTTGTATGAATTAGGTTTGGATCTTTTACAGGGAGGCTGGTCATATTAAGACTGAATGCCAACATATTAAATACTAATATCAGCATTAAAAATCCCATGCTACAATGTTAGCTGCACCCTGTAGGAATCTGGATGGCCTCTGTGGGTCTGTAACTGCAGTATTCATTAACTGTATTAGAAGTGCACTACAGAGAGCAAAAGAGGATCAGAGATGGTGAAGAAAAGAGGAAGGGGGAGAGAATGAATAAAAGACGGAGGATAGTGAAAGAGAGGTGTGGATTAGGAACAGAGAAACAGTGGGCAGGAAGCGTGAAGGGCAACATTGGCTGCTTCAGGTAAATGTGAATATTGATTTAATTAACACTAAACTATGTTGACTCTTTCACACACACCTACACACACACACACACACACTCCATCCCTGACGCCCTCTCTCTGGTATAAATTTTTCAGCAGTGTCTTGTTTGGGGAAGGTGGTTATTTTGCTCAGAGGAGAAATTACAATGGATTCCCAAATCCATTTTCTCCTATCAATTATTCAGATGTGACCAAGACTCATTATGCATGGAAATGTTCTCAGCTCACTGAATCGAGTGGAAGCTGTGTAAGTGTGTGTACATGTGTGTGTGGGTGTGTGTTATATCTCTCTGTATAGTTTAATGCTGTGTGATCAACAAAGAACATGTCAGTGGGTGTGTGTATGTGTACATGTAGGTTTTTGTCTGACTGTATGTCTGTGGTAACCTGCTGTGAAGAGTGTTAACACTAACATGTGCTCACTGAGCAGCAGCTGTTTGTGTAGAGTTGTGTGTATGTGTCTTTGCTTAGTTGCTTGTTGCAAAAAGAGAAACATGCAGTAGAGTGGCATTGATTGATAATAATCTACCATCTCAGACTGATTACACATTTTGCCTCTATTGTTATACTGGCAGTTTAATATATTAGTGGAACATCATAGCTCCAAGACTAAAAGATGAAACATTACTTTTATGAGGCATTGGTTTCTATGTCAGCCTTACACCAAATGATTTTTACAGCGATTTCACCATCAGACAAATTTCCAGTGTTGGAATAAAATTATTAGAGTTTTACCTCTGTTGATACACACTCCTGTGATCTTTGATCATTTGGTGTAAGGTGCTAATAAAACAGTCTGAGCTGTCTTAAGTCAGTCTCTTATTCTTCTTGATGTGAACATTATTAACAACCAATAGCTGCGCTCTCTCCAGCACCAAACAGAAGGCAGCAAATGTTGTAAACAGTGTCTCACAGGGAAGACACAAGAACATGAATAAGTCTTGGTGCTCTTGGAATGTGGAAAAGGAGGAGAAACTGGTTGAGTTGTGGCATGAGCAAGAGTCTGCGATTAATTTTGCACATATCAGATCCGCTAATTAGCACTTATTTTAGTGAGAAATCTTAATTTTTGAAACAGAAAGCCTCACATTCCCATGGTATCAATACACTAATATGGTACAGCTATGCAATGGTGGTTGGCAGCGAGTTATGGCAACAAACTTTAAAATATAAGGTTTATATGCAAATGTTTCTGTAGACACGTAAGAGATGTTTGTACTTCATATTTCTTAAAGGGAGTTTGATGTGATGTTTTCCACCAGGAGCAGGATGGGAAATGATCTCAAAAGGAAACTGGCTGTTGACTTGCAGATAGTGACCTGGCAAAATCTCCATTCTTTTCATGATACTATAGTCTGTGATGAAAAGCTCACATTGCCTTTACATGTGACAGGGTGTCAGACTTTAGTATTCTAGTGTATTGAAGAAGGTATAAGATATCGGGTGAAAACGTAAGATGTCCAAAATCCAATACCATAAACAACTGCAAAGCTAAAAATTAGTTGATGTTTACCAGAATATACACAAATACACTCCACGAGCACAGACGTGGTGCAGTATGTTTCTGGCAACTTTAACAGCGGTACACTGTTCAAGTCTAACAACCAGGGGTGTAGTGTTATCTATTAAAGTACCTGAGCACACCTATGACACACAGTTAACCACTGTTCCTATGGTGGAAGTTTACATAGGTCTACATTAGTAAACCAGCTTACCACAGAATACATGTTTAAATGATTTTAAGAGAAGTTTCATCATGTTGAGAACATCACAATTTTTAAGTCATGTATGTTCCTTTATGTCAGTGGCAGACTCATGACACAAACCTGCTGCCCACACATGTTTATTTTTCACTACATTAAGATGTTTTGTTTTTTTGTTTTTTCTTTTTTTTTTTAGAACTGGACTGTTCATTAGGTGCGCTGTTGGAATATGTATACCCTAAAGTTATTTCTTGCTCCAAAGATGAAGGGCACACATGGGGCAGCAGAATGCTGGGCACACTGCTGGGTCTAAATTTTGCTTTCACTCACATATAGCTTCTACTCTCATCCAACAATCTGATCTGATCAGCTCTGATTGAATGATCAATTATCCAACTTTTACACTATGTCTATATTTTGCAGGTGACTGTGATGCCCCCCAGTGGTAGTATTAAACAGACACTGTGGCAGGCAGTGTGTACTTTGCTATGAATTAATGTTTCGTGGCACAAACTGAATGACTAACCAAGTCCATTAACTGTCACTTGACAACCCTTGACAACTTCTAATTGGGACAAGAAGTGTACAACTCTGATATGATATTTTTATGAATGAGCAGCCTATACAAAGGTTAATGCCAGCAGCTCAGTGAGCAAAGAAAACTGGACCTTGTACATAAATAAACCAAAGTACTGAACAAATTTAATTTGGCCTGATGATGGCTTTGGATGACAAATCAGGATCACTAACATCCACCACAAATGTCTGTACCAAATCACAAATCATCCATTCAAGTATTGTCAAGACATTTCACTTTGAACCACAAAGGGCAATGTCACGATTGTTCTGGAAATGTCAGGGAACATTCCAAAGCTTTTAGGATTCATCCTCTGGGAACAATAAATGTCCAGATTTGTACCAGTCTGTCTTGTATTGTAGATGGTGAGATCTTTCACTGGATAAGTGAAAACCTTTACCTGCTGGTGGCCCAAAACGGAATGGTAGAGGGTGACCAATATTTTAAAGATTCATCCTCTGAGGACCATGGATATCAACTTCAGTCCATCCTGTAGTAATTGTGACATGACACTTAAAACCATAAATGTCAACCACATGGTGGCATGAGAGGTAAAAGAAGGCACTCAGAAGGCTTTTTCCTATGCAGACCATGAATGCCTGTGCATCATAGAATGTCAGTCTTTCAGACAGTATGGACCAAATGACTACAGGACAGATATTGCCATCCGTTGAAGTATGCCACTATATGGCTAAAATATTAATTGTATGTTAAATAATAGATAATAACAGTTCTATTTTCATACATTAAACTGGTAGAAAAGATTTCCGCATGCTTACCGCCCACTTACATCTATGCAGTGTTTACTTTAAAGTGAACACTGCATAGATTAAAGTGTTAGTGTGCAGAAATCTTTTCTATGAATTTGGATTTACTGATGATTCTAGCACCTTCCCAAGACTAAGCTTAGTGGAGCAGTGGTTGTACTGTATTATCTACAGTAATGTTTTAAAAAAAAAAAATCAGAGCTCCAATCACTGAACTTTCCTTCCTTAAGATGAACACTTTATGCACCTTTTGAAAAATGCTCTGACAGTATTTCCACTTAAAGTGAGCTTGCCAGATTAATTTAACAAAGTCTGGGATTTTCATGCAACAGGGCTGAACCTGGGTGATATGAAAGAAAAAAAATCTTTGGCAAGAAAAAATTGCCTGTAGGTAGTTCAAATTCAGACATTTCTTCAACCTTTGGAAATGTGGATTTAAATAAAACAAAAATGTTCTGAGCCCAGGTGTGCAAAGCAAGAAATGTATAAATATGGATGAATATGCTCGAAGCCTGAAGTGAAGGATGTGCATACTTACTCAACCAAGGTCCTGTCCATTTTTATTATGGTATGCTGGCAATGAGACTCATTTAGTTCTTGGCAGCAGGATTGGTGGTTATTTTATCTCAATATAAGTGAGAAATGTGGATTGTATGGTGAATCAGAGGTTTGTACTATCAGGATTCACGTTCAATTACCTTTTTCTTTGTCCTTCAGTGTGAATATGGTTGTTCTACCTTGGATAGATGGAATATGTCCTTGGTGTCCACCGGCCATAATTCCAATTCCCTTGGCACAGGTTCCTGGCAACGTGAATATTCAGAACACTGAGAAAATAATTCAAAGAACATATTTGGGGCCTTTGGGCACTAAAGTCTTTAAATAGTTCCAAGACTTTTTTTTTTATCTACTGTGGGTATATACCAGCATACAGTAGAGTCAGTGTTGCCTTTGCAGAATGACAATAAGCCTGACGCTGTCTAATAAAGATAGAACAGTTCACACATACACTTCCCAGACCTGATAGGTTGCTGTGTGTGTGTGTGTGTGTGTGTGTGTGTGTGTGTGTGTGTGTGTGTGTGTGTGTGTGTGTGTGTGTGTGTGTATGTGTGTGCGTGTGTGTGTTTGCTCCAATTAATTCTGCGATGGTAATCAGGCTGCAGAACTCTGATTAGTATGGTTGTCATGGCAGCACTCCTGAGATCTGACAAGAGTTTCTGGGATGGATTGACAGCATGGCCCTCAGTCTGACTGAAAATCCTATAATATCTGCTATGGTGTAGTTTTCAAAGCACAATTAGTGTATACATATCAAAACTTGACTAAACCCATGTAAGATGACGTAAAACATCATGGAGTGAAACAGCTTAAATGTTTACTTATTTTACTAAGATTTAGAAATGTAAATAAGGTTTTGTGAAATAAAAAAAAATAGTATCAATTCATTCACATTTTCACATCACATTAAAGGGATAGTGCACCCAAACATGAAAATTCACCCATTATCTACTCACCCATATGCCGATCGAGGATCAGGTGAAGTTTTAGAGTCCTCACATCACTTATGGAGATCCAAGGGGAGAGTGGGTGGCAGCACAACTCCACCTAATGGAGGCTTATAGCGCCTTAGATTCAAACGTTCAAAAACACATAATTGGGTGGTCTATCAATTAGGTCTACGGTAGAAATGAATGACTTACTCATTGTACTACAGGCTACAATGAGGCTAAAAACAGAATTCAATTTTTCCAAACAACTTTTTATGTCGGGGCTTCAGGACACTTAGATCACTACGTATGAGCAGTATGGAGATATTTTGTGGTTTCAATTATGTGTTTTTGGACATTTGAATCTGGGGCACCGTAAGCCTCCATTAGGTGGAGTTGTGTTGCTACCCCCTCTCCCCTTGGATCTCCGGAAGTGTTGTGAGGACTCTAAAACTTCACCTGAGCCTCCACTGGCAGGAGGGTAAGTAGATAATGGGTGAATTTTCATGTTTGGGTGCACAATCCCTTTAATGAAACACACACTGTTTTGTCTCTAAGTATCAAACAGGTGCACCCTGTGCACATCATAGATGATGAGCAGGGAGTAATTCTGTATAAAGTTGCATGCATGGGTTGTGGAATAAGGATTAATATGTAATTTATTACTTTTCTATCGATGTTTAATGTGTTGCAGTTGAAATCCTGCCAGCTAAGCAGCTTTGCAGTTTAAATTAGCTTGCAGCTTTAACGTGTCCTCATACATCATATAATATCTTATGAAAATGCACATACAGTGGTTGGTATATATAACGAATGGGCACCCTGTGAATGACATTATGGATTTAATGTAAAGTTACGTAAAGTATGCAAGTAAAGTTTTGTAGGTTAGGTTTAGGAAAAAAATTACCATAAAATAACTTAAGATTTCAGTTCCAATCACTGGTCTCCATGCATTAAGTCCTGTTTTTTGTGACCCATCCATCCCCTCAATCTTTCTCTTTACTCAGATCACTTCCTTCTTTACGTCTGTCAGTGTATTGGCCCTCAAGATTATCTGGGTAATACACAAATTACTGGCTCATGATTACGTGGGTTATATAACAATTGTAGTGCATTCATTTTCATAGGTATACCTATGAATAGTGCTTGAGAACAGCCTGACAACTTATAAGATGAGTTAGCACATAACTAAAATCACTGCATTAAATAACTAAGTAAGTTCGGTATTTTTTATGGTTGGGTGATAAGAGGCTCATCCAGTAATGATATCCCTGCTCCTGGATTGCTTTGGCAGCTGGGCAAGAGTGGGTGAGGCTGAATATGTCCAGAGGGACTCATTTTCCTTTTCTTAAAACCTCTCCAGATCTTAGCAAGCAGCAATGCTGCTGAGTGGTCTGCTGCCCCATCAAACACTAGCCTCTCTGTTGTAGCATCTACGTGGAATTACTCACCATCATCAGTAACACTGTTTGCCATCGTCATTACTCGTCTGTCTTCCACAGATATTAAGCAATATTCCAGGTTTGATCGCAAAAATAAGGCAGTAGGAGTAAGCTCCTGAAATGGACGAGATTGGATTAATCTATTCTGTCTGTTGTGGATTTACAAGATGTTGTGCACCTTTTCCAGAAAAGTATCCTCAAGTTTATGGAAAGACCACATCATATTCAGGAGAAACAGTGAGGGTTTAGTTCAGGATCGGCTCTTTACCCCTAACAGACAGTCGAGGTGCCATAGAATGTATTAATTAAGTGGACATATGTTTTGTAGATGTGAAAAAGACCTCTGACAGTGCTCCCTGAGGTATTCTGTGAGCAGTGGTGTGAGACCATTGAGTACAAAAGCAAGCCATTAATTCTTTCATTTGGTGTGAGAACTGTGCTTGCATTCTCAACATTAGGTCTAGCACATTTAAGGTGAGCAATGCATACAACGAGGGTGTAACCTTGTTGCCATTCTTTTTTTGTCATAACCACTGAAAGGATACAACGGTCCAGCTATTCTGGCAGGTCTGATGCTCTGGCACTTAGATGGCATATCTGCTGTTTGCTGATGACAATTGTTTGGCTTTAACTGAAATGCACTTGGACAGTTTGCAGTTGAGATGCAGAATGATAATCAACATTATTACATGTCAGACCATAGTTTTCCTCCGGAAAAGGTGGATAGCTCAGTCCAGGTAACGGGGAACAGCTTCTGCATTTGGTGGAGTTCAGATATCCTTTGTTTCTTATTCAAGTGGTGGTAAAATATTGTGGGATTTATCACCTATACCTACGCAGTCTTTGCTTAAACTCAAGTCATAGGCTTTAAGTAGTAAGAAAAAGACTGCAGATACAATCAGGCAAGATGAGTTGTCTCCCCAGGATGGCTGGACATAATCTACATGATATAACAAAAGTCTTAGCAACTGGGGAGGACCTAGATGTTGAACCACTGCTCCTCTGAGCTGACAAAAGCCACATAGAATGGCTTAGTCACCTCATAAGACTAGGCACCTGCTGGTTTTATCAGAATATATATCATATTACTAGGTGCAATTTCCGTCTGAAAATTGACTTGGTGGAGTGCTTATAAAAGAAGGCTGCCCCAAAAAATATCAAACATGTCTGATAAGAATCAGGATGTCCGAGACAAGGTCAGGAGCTCATGACGGCAATTAAACAGAGACCTTCACACAGGAGGATAGTGATAAAACTCCACAGTGACCATGCCAGTGTGCTGATACTGAAAATATCGGGGGGAGTCTCAAGGGTGCTTATCCTGAGGATGCCCTTTGGCAACCTCACTAATGAAGTGCTCTGGGCATTTCAATCTGGAAAACTCTGGGGCAGACCCAGGACAACCTGGGAGAATGACGTCTCTCATCTGGCCTATAGGAACAAGGGAATCCCCATGAGGAGCTGGAGAGAAACAGTTCAACTTACTTGCCACTAGCTCTGAGCAAAACCCAGTCTCCATGAAATTGCAGTGGTCACAGTGGCAACATTTTAGCCAGAGTAGGAAATGCTACATTTTTTATGAGGCGGTGGTTGATAGGATGTTGGGCAATGAACATGCAGGACTTTGACACTGGAGACTGAGATTCAAAGTTCCACCGGTGGTTAGGTTTAGACATTCAAAACACTTGTTAAATGTTAGAATAAGATCATGATTTTCATTAGATGTGTGAGTTCTTTAATATTCTACCAAGATCCCAACCTTTTCTCAAGAACTCTGAGTGCCTAAACATAACCATGAAAAATGTCACTAATGATTTGGGTGCTATAAGACCGTGGTCCTTAAACTAGGGGGCAGGCTGAGAGAGGGAGGCAGAGAGTCACTGCAGGGGGGTTGTGGATGACCAGGCGGAAGAATATTGTGCTGAACAAAAATTGTATGATCTTGCCGACATGAATCTTTCGTTACATCAATAAAATTTTACTTGGCCTATTTTATTAGTAGTTATCCTGGTATTATTAATGACTGACAAAATTTTTTTTTTTTTTTTTTTTTTTTGTTTTTTGCTTCAGAAGAAGTCATGACAGAAAAGTTTGAAAAGGCTCACTGCTATAAGGGATACTGTATTGCTACATTAAAACCTCCCCATATTATGTCAATAAAAAAAATGTTACAGGTGATGTTACATGTCTCCCAAAATATATTTGCTGTAGCAAAATAGTAGAATAACATTATTTTAAAGAAATAGACAAAATATATATATATATTTTCTCAATTACCTCTATTAGTATCCAGTGGTATTTCTGCCACCTACCCTCTTGCCCTGTCATGTGTCAGTTCAAGGAGGACCCAAATGCAGACTAACAGGCAGGTTGAAGTTTTCACTAAAAGCAAGCTTTAATACAGCTGATAAAAACATCCAGATAAAGCAGGCAACTGAAAGTCCAAATGAAAGCAGAACAAAAATTAAACTGATAGCCAACTGGGAAAATACGATGAACTCAGGTAAAAATCCAAGCACAAGATACCAGGCAGGTATGGAGCATGGAATGACACAAAGAACACAGGGATGACAGAAGTAAAGCAGGGATGAATGCATGATGAACACAGACGAACTAACCAAGAACAAAGGGAAACACACAGGTATATATATATATATGTATATACAGAAAACTAATCACAAGAACGAGACACAGCTGGATTAGAAGGACATGGTAAAAGGGTGGGGGAATGGAGAATGGCTAACAACAAGGGTGTAGAGGGGAACAAACAGCAAACAAGACTAATACAGATCAGGTTTGAAGGGAAGGCTCTGGGAACAGGGAAGGACTTAGAGACGGGCGTGACAGAAAACAGGCAGAAAAACCCACAAAGACAGGAAGTAAAACCAGACACAAAACATGAGAAGAGAATCTACAAAATAAAACAGGAAGCAGATTAAACATGAATGGATACATGAATCGAGGAACACAAACGGAAAACTCCAAAACAAATTCCATTGGATAGCAGAATATAAACAAACCCAGGATCATGACATGCCCATCCTATAGGGACTTTCAAGCTTCTTATAATATGTTGTTACCCGCGGCATTATAAACTGATGGTCCCCCAGTGGCGAATCATATGGCTGCAAAAGGGGCCTTCTTGCATCAGCGTCTGACACCAAAATCACTGACAAAGCAGTAGTGTTTGACAAGCTTGGAATGAGAACAGGCTTGTCCTTCCAATGGATAGATTATGATGAAGTGTCCACCTTAGTGCGCTTCCAGTGTAGAAAACATGATCTGGTGCCATTTAGGCTGCCCTACATGCTAGAACACTTTGTACATGCTGGTAACCCAGTGCACACCTCTGCCCCTCAAACAGCCTGACTCTATTACTGACTTGGCGTATTGATATATTTCCACAGGCCCTAAACTGAGCTGTGTGTTGTCACACTCAATGAGATTGGTCAGCCAATTTGTGACTCTTTGATTAGTTGATTAGTGTGGTTCAGAGCACACAAATGTCGTTGTGGGGAGTCTGCTGGCACTGCAGACGTACCATCAATAGAATAAAAGATCTACACATGCGGAGGGAGAACTCTCTGTAGCCTTCCATTATAACTGTTTCCTATCAATACTGTACGGTCCTTGTGTTTCTGATTAGTGTCTCAGTGCTGATTAGTTGAGCTGAGTGAGTGAGGATGAATTTTTTAGCGCTCCTTGGATATCAGTCATGTTGTTTTGTCTGAACCAGGTCTTTAAGCAACGATTAACAACGATTAACAACGAACAACGATTTTGACTTCCCTTTGTGCATTTCGCCTTATTGATATGTTTATCTCTTTGATTTGTAAGATATTCTCACACAGATGGGACTACGTTCCCTGTGGGTCATCACTAATAATTCATGGGAACCCATAAAGAGGGTTTTTTTCCCCAGTGATCCTGGCTGAGAAAAAAATATTGATCAAAATTAGCCAAGTTGGCAACCTAAAGCAGATACAAAACATTTGTGCAGAGAAAGAAAAAACAGAGAGGTAGCAGACGAAGAAAAAACATGTACAAAAATGGTGGCAGATCAAACCAGTTCCACATTTGGACATTTTGGTGTCCTCGACCAAAACCATATATACAATTTAATTATTGCATTATTTGTAATAATTTCCTTATAGTTCAGTTTAATATATATATATATATATATATATATATATATATATATATATATATATATATATATATATACCATCTCTTAAATCATGATGTACCATACCATCAGCAGTACAGAGTCTGTCGATTACTACCATTACATGAACACTAGTCTCTTTTGTGAATCTAATCGTGGTTTTGAATCATGTTTGGGATATGATATGGAACACAAGGAACCACAAAAAATGGCAGTCACAGATTCATTTAATGACAGGACAGCAAGTGTCAGCCCCTGATATGGTGTCCCCTATATATTCTGTATGTGAACTCGTCTCAGATGAGCAGTTAGTTTAGCTAGGGGAGCCTAGGCAGCGACAAGATTGCCTATGCCTTAGAAAACTTGTTAAAGGAACACCTAAACCTCCAGATGACCCTTTGTATATCAGTTACTCACCCTGTGATATGTTGAATTTGTGAAGAGAAAAAAAAATTCTTCCATGTCTGCAGTAAACAAAGAATCCAAAAATACAGAAAATTCTTGATGAATTGAAGTTATAGGGGTCCACATTTCACAACAGCTGAGCTATATCAAAACATCCATTTACAAACTATCACACAACCAGTAGTGCAATCCAAGTCTCATTTATCCAGCCGTATGCTCAGTACTTCTCAAAAATACTGGCCTCAGTTGGGGAACTCAACTAAAAGTGAGACGTATCAATGCTCTCTTAAAATCCAGGTGCTATTGACTAAAACAGTAATTTAACATCGCTGAACACGGGAGCTGCTGGACTAACACTGCCTTGGTCGGCAGTTTGTTTGCATCATTGTGTGACTTTGATGTTTTTAAACGTTAGTCCAGATTCACCAAAGTCCTTTAAATTCATTCACTGACTTCACTTCATCAATACTGTTCTCAGTTTTTGGATTCTTCGTAGTAGAATAAGTAACTGATGTACAAATGGTCACTTGATGTGTGAAATATTCCTTTAACACATTTCAGTTGGACAGCCAATGCTGTAAAAAATAAACAAAACTAAACAAAAACAGCCTTCCGAAAATGTCAGGATAGTTCTGAGCCCATCCAATGTAACACTCAACAACAGGCAATAATTGATGAGCAGTTGTGGAGGTCACTTTGATTTGCACTGCAAGTATACTTAAAGTACAGCACTTAAAATTAAAATGAGTGTTGAAGTCTGTTCCTGTGAAGGTCTGTCCTCTCTTGGTTTGGGGAATTTACTTCATATATTAAAATTCATAATCTGATTGTAGCTGGGCAGTTTGCAGTGCCACATGGAGATCTGGTGAAGTGAAGGAAAAAAGGGTTTGTCAATATCACTGCGTATGATGTCTGTTGGCTGCATCCTACTTTTCCTCCTACTGCTTTCACTGGCCAGGTGTTTTAGTGGAAATATGCGATAAGATTCTTGTACGCTCTTTGGATGTTTTCTCTAAAACCTCTCGAATTGCAAATTCCCTCCGTCTGTCTCTTTCTCTCTTTCCTTCTTTTTGTCTAGACATTATCCCATATCTTTCTTTCCTCCCATGTGTTTATATTTTGTTTTGTTCCTCTAGGCTGACAAGTAAAGTGTTTTCTTTGTCTAGCACATCAAGTATTCAGCCCAGGAAAACCAGTTGTAGCTGCATATATTTTAACTGATAAGGTAGTAAGGTAGTCTTGTTTTTCTGTATGGCATCTCTGATAAAGTGTGTCCACTTTTGAAGCGGCATAATTGACTTTAACATGGAATAATGAATTTTTAAATCATCTCAAGTGCCTGATGGGCTGACTAAAGCTGTTTTCTCATAAGAATTCTAGAGAATCAGGTACAGACATTGTCTGGATTTTCCCTTTCACACATGTAGCACACAACAGGAGATCATCTGTGTCAAAAGTATTCTGCTTTACTGGAAATACTCTGTTTGGTTTAGTCGAGGGACGGCACCCGGGTAGAGCATGCAGGAGGCAGGACATAACAGGTTACATCACAATATGTAGCTAGACAGTAATTTGGCCATAAACAACAGTCTCTTGCCATTCCTTGAATTTGTCTGACAATTTTGGTTTCAGCCCTAAGCAACAGAGGTTCCTGAATCTTGTCGTCTGTCTTTAGTTGCCATCTTTGTGTAAATGACCCTCTCTCTTCACCCTTAGAATATTTGATGTCTTTCAGTTTACGCATTGGCTCAGTTGGATATTACACAGACTGTGCACCAGGGAGCTGGCAGGGTAAAGTCCATTTAACTTAAGATCCATCTGTTTTGGATGTTTGGGTTCTCACATACAGCTCTATCCATCCATCCATCCATCAATCCATCCATCCATCTATCCATCCATTCTCAACAGCTAATCCATAGCTGGGTTGCAGGGGCAGCAGGCTAAGCAAAGTATTCAAGGTGCCCCTCTTCCCACCAATGCTTTCCACCTTCTTCAGGGGGATCCCAAAGCGTTTCCAGGGCAGACGAGATATGTAATCCCTCCAGCGTGTTCTGGATCTGCCCCAGGGCCTCTGACTAGTTGGACGTGCCTGGAACACCTCTAACAGGAGGTGCCCCAGAGGTATCCTGATCAGATGCCCAAACCACCTCAACAGAGCCCTTTTGACACAGAGGCGCAACAGCTCTATTCCAAGTTCCCTCCAAGTGTCTGACCTCCTTACCCTAGAAGACCTTGATGAAATGGCACATTCAGGAAAGAGTTCTTTGCCTGGTATTGGGACACCGGGGCCCCTCTCTAGAGCCAGACCTCGTGGTGGGGAGCTCACCAGCAAGAGTCTGGTGGCTGGGCCTTGGGCCATGGGGCAGGTCGGACCCAGCCTGAATGAATTACATGGAGTTGCCACCCTGTGGGCCCACATCTATAGGGACTGCCATTGAGGCTGGGTGCATTGTGTGTTGGGTGACAGGCAGGGGCAGGGACATGGGCGTGCTAACCCCTGGTGTCCTTTGGGTTATGCCTAGATAATTTGACGGTTGCTCTGCATGTGTGAAACAGGCTTGAACGGCACACAGATGCGCATTTACTTGGTCACGTATTACCAGTAGCCCGTGGTGGCCAGTGTCAGCCACAGTGACCACTGTCCAGCACAAGTCTCACATTATGCATTCTTTATTTCCAGAAAAAGCAGATCCTGAAACAAAAAGTAAGCATTCGATTTTTATAAATCAGGTTAACATACGTCTTTTTGGTCATACTTATCTGCAGTGTTTGAATTTGAATATGAAAATCAGACCACAAATACTTAGCTTTTTAAGGGTTGCAGGTATTTGAGATGGTTAAAAGCACTTCATACTCTTAACATTGATAGCAATTAACTCAAAATGCCATCTGAGCTCATTTGAGGCTCTTGAGATAACATGGGTGAAGTTTTCTTCAGCTTGCAGCTTTTTCAAATACACCTTTTCTCACAAACAGTAAAGCTGCATAATGTATTATGTGTTTTCAGTCAAAAGTGTTGCTCTCATATGCCCCAGAGAAGAGGAAAATACTGGGTAGAGTGAGACAAACTGTAATAAGTGAGCCTTCTGTCAAGAGACAGGACAAAATGTATCCTTTAATGCAGTATTTACCCCCATAAGCCCCTTTTGGGCTCTTGGTCGGGTTGAGAAAAAGGATGTGTTTCCTACGATCCTTTGGAGCAGCCTGGTGTAAACCTGTGTCTTTTAAACACATTGTCTTGGTGAGTTATTCATGTGAGGCCTTGCTGTGATTTATCTTTCTTTTATCCATTAGTTTATTTGAAATTAATCATCCCCTACACATAACAAGAAGCATTCCTTGTTTGAACTTGGGGGGTCGGGGACATTAGTGTCCTAAACCCCCCAGTTTCCCAGTAATTCACCACCTGAAAGCTGACCTGCATCTCAACAAGGTTTTCCCTTATGGAACAAATGCAGCATATCTCTCCATCTTTTCTTTATGTTTTCCTTTGTCACTCTCCATCTCTGTCTCTCTCTGCCATCTCTGCAACCTCGTTGAGATTCCTAGCAGGCGCTGGTGAGGCGTCAGGAAATGAAGAGACACTAAACGAACAGACAGATTGTTAATTTCCCTCCTCTGGGCACAGACTGCACAGGGTTGAAGTCCAATTCTCTTTGGAGACAGGGCAAAATACTGTCACTTTGTTAGCTTCTTGACCATGTCAATCTGTCTCTCTATCTGACTCTGTCCTGTCTCTCCATCCTTGACTTCCGCCTTTCCACTTTGACATATTTTCCACCCCCTCTGTCCTTCTCCCCCCTCACTGTTTTTCTATCTCTGCCTCCCTATCGGGCAAAGTAAGCTAAAAATAAATCCTGACACATTGTATATTAATAATACATTGAATATGAATTAGATAGGAGGGATGAGTCAAGCTGTGCTGGAGCATTTTTTTATGAAGTCAAGGAAGTCGCTGATTAAGAGTTTATTGAAGCAGAGTGGCTCCCTCAGAACCGTAAGAGCACTAATGCACAGGATGATTTGTTTAGCTCAAGCTGTTTTTCTATGACCAGTTATTATTATTATAAGATATGCACTCATCTAAAGCTATTACATTTTCCACAGAAAGTATTCTTCAGCTGCAGCTTTTTGTCATAATCTGTAGGATTTCAGTCCTAGATTATATACATCCATAGTGACTGTGGTAACAGCAAGTGTGATTTGAAGGTCTAGTGTGTAGGATTTAGTGGCATCTACATGTAGTGGTAAGGTTACAGCACGTAAACTTCCTGTTTGCCAAACATGTAGGAAAACTTTAGTGGCCGATGCAAAAATGCAAATGGCCCTATGTAGAGCAAGTATATGGTTTGTCCATGCTGGGCTGCTGTAGAACAATATGGTGGGCTCCATGGATAAGGACCTACTCTATATGTAGCTATAAATGGCTCATTCTAAGGCATCACAAACTCAGCAATCTTAGTTTTAGGGGATTATAAATTACTAACAACATTGTTATGAATATTACATACCATTTCTGCCAACAGATGCCCCCCAGTCCTACACACTGGACCTTTTATACAACAGCAAACACTCCTTTAGCTGCTACTTGTCAGAAATACATCAAAAGAGCAACTGTGTATCTGTGTAATATCACCACACAAACTCATGTATTAGTAAAGAAGTCAGTCAATATCTTTCATTTGCATTGGCAGAATACAACTCTGACATGTTGTAAACAGACTAAACTGTAAATAGTGAGGCTGTTATCAACAACAACAAACTTCCCCTTCAAAAAAGTTACATCCATGACCCTTCAAGTGGACAAAAATGTCCATTTTCTAGAAACTTCTGTAGTGTCCAATAAAAAGTCACAGGGGGTGGTAATTTTGGGTTAAATTTTAAAATCCCAACTTTCAGCATGAAAATCCATTATTTGACCCTGTAATCCATTTTCATCCTATCCATGACCCTTCAAGTGGACAAAAATGTCCACCTGTCATTTAGCCATTTGTTATTGTTGCTGGGATAAAAATGCATTACAGGGTCAAATAACGGATTTTCATGCTGAAAGTTGGGATTTTGAAATTTCACCCAGAATGACACCCCCATGCAAAAAATCACCCCCCCCCCGTGACCTTTTAATTTGTCTGTGAGGGAGTTTTGAATTTTGGAAATGGACAAAATACTGCACAATTTCCTGTTAATCCTGTCTCTCCTGAATGTGAAGGTAATTTGAAAGTACACCTATCAGCCAAAACATTAAAACCACTGGTGTGAGAAGTGAATAACATTGATTATTTCCTTACAATGCAATGTCAGCTGGGAAACCTTTGGTCCTGGCATTTATGTGGATGTGCTCCCTGTATCCAGATACTGTATTACTGTGGACCAACCAAGTACCCCTCCTCATGGCAATGGCATTCCCTGATGGCAGTGGCCCTCCAGTAGGACATTGCATCACGCTACACTGCAAAAGCTACTCAGAAATGGCCGGAGAAATGTGACAAAAGATCAAGGTGTCAACCTGGCCTCCAAATTCCCCAGACCTCAATCTGATCGAGCATCTGTGGTAGGTGCTGGTACCACACCTTAAAGCCCACAGGTGTAAAGGATCTGTTGACAACACCCTGGTGCCAGAAACCACAGATCACCTCCCAGATGTCCTGTGCCTTGACATGCCAGAGCCAAACCTAATCCAAGGAGGCCCCATTTTGGACTAGGGTTACCTCTGGGGTACCAACACGTCCCATGGATGCTCAATCAGATTGGGATCTGGAGAACTTTGGAGGCCAGGTCGATGCCTTGAGCTCTTTGTCACATTTCTGGAGCCATTCCTGAGCGGTTTTTGCATTGTTACACAGACGCTGATGACGTCAGCACGCAGGCTGACTCTGTCGTCTGTGGTCATTCCCATAGGAAAGTTGTAATAGAACTAGTGCTGGCTCCCGGCGGCAGTGATGTGATTGGATCCAAATCCGTGTACTTCCGTACTTCCTCGACCAGTGGCTGATTAGCTTTGCCTTACACACGCCTACACCGGAATTGCTGTTCCCCGAATTGTTGTCCATAGTACAACAGAAAAGGAAGTGTTCAGTGCATCGCAAGAAGAGATTAAAATGGATATGATTTCATTTGATTCAGCTATATTGCAGAGCTGCAACGTCTCTGTTACATGTAACACACATGCCACACCTATGGCAACGCCGTCACGTGGTCTGGATATCCCCGCCCATTTCAATTACAAAACAAAAGACGAATGTCCCCAGACTCCCATTCCAAAGTAAGGGAGGCTGGTCACGCGAGACTATGCACTGTCCTACTTGGTGGGCTACTGCCATCAGGGAATGCCGTTGCTATGAGTGGGTGTACTTGGTCTGCAACTGTGTTTGGGTGGGTGAAGTGTGTCAAGTGGCGTCTACAAGAATGCCAGGACCAAAAGTTTCCCAACAGAAAATTGCATTGTGATGAAATAATCAAACTTCACCCACTAGTGGTTTTATATACACACATATATACATAGATATTTACTGAGTAAAATTAGCTGATGAATCACTCGTGGAAAAACAGCAAATCAGACTCAACAACATGAAAACCAGTGATGCTGATCAGGGAATAAAATCAAACGCTGCTTTTTCCATCCATTGCCCGAGGTGCTGCACTGTTAATCAAACTTAATTATGACTAAAGCCCGTCAGCCTGTCATACAACTAAACCAGCCGTAAACATCCCACACACTAAGGCTGAGCTGTACCTGATTCATATCTCCCCCAACCAGCTGACCAGCCTCATACTACAGTGTGCAGCATGGTGCTGCTTATGCCTAGGAATACTATATGGATGTAATGATCTATCAATCTGAATCAATCATTTATTTAATGATCAACAATTGAATATCATTGGTGCAAAGTGAAAACATCAATCCATATCAGCATCTTTAGATTAGGCCTTTATTTTTAAATTAAGTGTAATAGTCAAACAGTGCCAGGCTGATAATGGCAAGGGGCCGAGAAAAAGGCAATAAGGACAATGCTATTTACTCGGGAATAAATCAGCAGCATGGAAATATTTGGGATTTTGGAGAAAATACGGGTCAACAGACAAGCACACCATATGTAAACATTGCTTTTATGAGATAAAATACTCAGGAAACACGACACACTTGCCTGGCTGGGCATCTCACAATGCGGCATTACCTGCTCTGTTTCAACAATGTTATAAAAACAGGCTGGAATTCAACCGTGCTGTCCTGTCAGGAGAAGCAGTGACTTAAACCAACAGTGAGTCAGAAGTACAAATACTACTTGTAATTTGTTAAACTATGAGTAGAGAAAAAGTCTGCTAGCTGCTAGGTTAATTTATGCTATGTAAACATGCTAAAGCTAATAATGAGTCACTAGCAAAAAACAATTGTTTTGACTATGAACCTTAAACAGTTGTTATTGAGCTGGATTTTATACTTTTGTTAAATGATGTTGTTGTTAACCCATGTTTTACGGCTGTTTCCCATAAAACATGGGAAGTTTGCCTTCAGAGCAATTTGACATTTTAGGGAAAAGATCATGATTTAGGTTAAAATGAAAAGATTTCTTCCAGAAAGGCCACGAAGGCTAACTCATTCCATGTACTGTTTTATGTGTGTTACTGGAGTCAATTTCAAGTGCACTTTACTGCACTTAACCAGTTACAATTATTTACAGTATTTATGTGTTTTGATTTTTAATGACTGATATAATCGTGTATCAATCGCAGGCTCCTACACTGAATCAAATCAGAATCTTGTCACAGCAGATTTTGTGATAATAGCAAATATTGTATTGTTATCCATAGAACTGATGTAATATTGCATTGTGATGATGCTATTGATTTACACCCCCAGCATATGGAAGTTTTTCAGTTGAGAAAATGTGGCCCTAAAGGAAAGGGCTGTCTGACGGCAAGGAGGAGTGGTGAAAATATTGCCAATATAGCATCCACTCAGACTGATATGGATTTTTTTTTTGCCAGGCCTTTTGTAAGTGGCTAAAGTGTGTTTTGCTGCTGACCCCATCCAGAGCAATGCAATCCTCAGCTTCAGTGGTAGTACTCCTGCCGACTGCCATCTACTGTAGGTATATCACTGACTATGAAGAAGTACCTCATACAGCCCCACTTCAAAAATGTGAACTAACCCTTTAAAGTATATTGGTAACAGCAAAGTGACAAAACAGATAAGATCAAAAGTTCAAAAGTCTTCCAAAGTTCAAAAAGTCCAAGGCTGATTCATTTTCCATTTGACAGACCTGGATGTTTTCTTCGTTATATTTGTTTTCAATTCATTATTCATGCTTAAAAACAAGTACATTCCCTGGGAATATGAGTGGTCAGTTACAATTGTGAAATCCATTGGATTTAAATAGGAGTATAGTAGAGCTTAGTGGGAACCTGCTAAAGGATGCAAATATGCCACCCTTCCAATCAGATTCCTAAGACTTAATACATTTCCTTTAGATACATGACATTGAAAACCATACAAATTATATTTAAAAAGTCCTTTCACTCTGTTTGAGTGGGTGCCTCAATACCCTTTTGGCTATTCAGAATTTATTTTGCAATATAATTTGACTCTGATCAATTTCCATCACAAATTTGACCATCTGTCATTTGCACTCCAATGATCTCCAGGATCTACTGTGTGTTACGTTGAGTATCTTGACTGGCAGTTGCCACTGTATTTAGCAGACCTCATAGGTTGGATGTGTGGCGAAAACAACTCAGAGCTGATCACTGCCAGCCCCGGAAAAGAAGCAGAAAACTTTCTTTCCAGTGAGCCGTCAGCTGAGTCAGATGATACAGAGTGAGTTCCAGCAGAGCTCACTTAAGAGGATTGTGGGCTACAGTTCATGAACAAGAGTAAGTGACATTTTTAAACATTTGTCATTATTTATGGGAAACTGATTGCTACAAAACTGACAACACAGATGCAACAGTGCCCAAGTGACCAAACAGTGTTCACAAAACACTGCAAGATGGTGCAGCATTGCTGTCAGGAGATGGAGAAAATCCAAATTATTGCCAGCACTAAAGCCACTCTAGCGCTTCCTCTCCCTCCCCGCCCACTCATTTCTACTAACTTTCACTTACCTGAGAGCCGCGTTAGGTGTTGAACCTTTGATTTGCCTTGAATGTCATACATCTGTGCTGCAGCATGATATCTATAAAAAGACACAACAGCTCCACAAAGAACAGATGGTACTGTGTTTTTTTATGTTTAGCTGCTATTGTTTACATTGTGAAACACTGGAGAAAACATCTAAAACATGTTGTTTACTGGATTAGACCTGCACATACGGACAGTCTTTGCTCCAAGTTTAATCATTTTGATAGATGTTGTGATTGATGACAGAGGTTGAGTATGGACAGATGAAACAAAGACAGATTGGGGGATGAAGTTGTTATGCTTTGTATCTATTTCTGTTTACATTTTCTTTTTTTCGGCCTCTCAAAGTTTTGTTAGAAAACTTATCACACTTTGTGGACAGAGAAATTTGTATTGTGTATGATCACTTAACATTAGCTATGTAAAAAAATGCATGAGCACCAGACAGACAGAGTTATCTGATATAGATATAGAGATGATTTTGGCGTCACCTCTTATCCTAGGTGACCAATGGGCAAAACTCCCCAAATGTCAGTGTTGTACGTTATATTCTGTATGATGGTGGTCTATACATCGCTGGTAGCTAACCGGGAAGGGGTGATCTATCTTTTATCTCTGACAAACAATTAATTCCAATTAAGTCAACTCTCTGAGGAGTGCAATGGTGCCCAAGCTAAATCCAGCTCAAGTGTTGCTGGTTTTTCATCGGGGTGGCCAGATGGGGCTTCTGAAAATCTTGGGGCGGCACACCAAAATCAAAATTCATAAGCAAATTTCATGGATTAGATTATGTTGTTGAGGTATGTAGGCTAGGTGGAAACTATGTCAATATGAGAGTTAAAAAACTGCCTACTGATACACTTTGGTTTCTTATTTTGCAGGTAAAATTACATTTTATCTGATGTGCACAGACTAATAATGATACAGTTAACATTTTGAGTTCCACAACAATCATGTTTTACTGTGTTGTATTCAGCAGACTTGGCGTGCTCACTCAAAAAGTCTCAAAAAAGTAATAGGGTGCCGGTCCAAAAAATCACAGAAAAGTACAAAACCTGACAGCACTCACTTATAAGTGTAACACTTTTAATTTAATAAACTGCACAGCAGCAGATAAACGGACGCGTTTCAGCTCATAGCCGTCCGGCTATGATATACTGTGTTGTATATCTGTTGTATATTTGGTATACGGTCCGGGAGGCAGACACCGTCTCCACATTTAAGACTAGACTTAAGACTTTCCTCTTTGATAAAGCTTATAGTTAGGGCTGGCTCAGGCTTGTCCTGTACCAGCCCTTAGTTAGGCTGACTTAGGCCTAGTCTGCCGGAGGACCCCTCTATAATACACCGGGCCCCTTCTCTCCTTCTCTCTCTCTCTCTCTCTCTCGTATCC
The DNA here is from genome assembly GCF_011397635.1 of Epinephelus fuscoguttatus. Lineage (NCBI taxonomy): Eukaryota > Metazoa > Chordata > Actinopteri > Perciformes > Serranidae > Epinephelus > Epinephelus fuscoguttatus. Next base: position 32,803,519 of record NC_064765.1, on the reverse strand, counting down.
TATTACTGCATCTAGCTAACCCGGCCATTCTGGATGTCACTAACTCGGCTTCTTCTCCGGAGCCTTTGTGCTCCACTGTCTCTCAGATTAACTCATATCGCAGCGGTGCCTGGACAGCGTGACGTGTGTGGTTGTGCTGCTGCCGTGGTCCCGCCAGATGCCTCCTGCTGCTGCTGCCATCATTAGTCATTAGTCATACTTCTTCTGTTATTATACACATATGATTATTGTCACACATGTATACTGCCAGATATTAATACATACTTTCAACATATTGTACCGCAGTAACCAGAACTATAACTATAATATTATTACTTTCATTAATGTTGTTGTAAGCTACTGTCATTACCTGCATCTCTCTCTCTCTCTCTCTCTCTGTGTCATATGGATTATTGTTAATTTATTATGCTGATCTGTTCTGTACGACATCTATTGCACGTCTGTCCGTCCTGGAAGAGGGATCCCTCCTCAGTCGCTTTTCCTGAGGTTTCTACCGGTTTTTTTTCCCCATTAAAGGTTTTTTTTGGGGGAGTTTTTCCTTATCCGCTGTGAGGGTCTTAAGGACAGAGGGATGTCGTATGCTGTAAAGCCCTGTGAGGCAAATTGTGATTTGTGATATTGGGCTTTATAAATAAAATTGATTGATTGATTGATTGTACATGATAGGTGCTCTGTTGTTCTTTAAATAGGCTGGTTGTTACTTTCATTAAGAAGACAAATGTACTTTAGCTTTATAATAGCTTAATTATTAATAGTTCATTACTAGCTTTAATCTGAAGGAGTACAGTAATCATGAGGAGCAAAACATTTATTGGAAACAAGCCTTTGCAAGTTTAAGGGAGACTCATGGATACCCATCAAATCCATTGTCATTCAAATATCCTGAAATGAGAGTTAAAGGAACTAGTTTTTCCCTCACCAAAATTTAGCCAAACTTTGGAGAGTTATTTAGCCCCCATCCCGACAAGGTAGCATGACATGTTTGCTACCAACCAATGACTTAGGTTATCTAGTTTCGTAAGTGCCACTAACCCTAACCATAGCTTAAAAAAGCGCCACAGCCTATTAAAAACAGTAATGATGGCCCCCAATTACTTAAACCAGATGGAGGCCAGTAGGGGTGGGGACAGTTGTATCAGAGTGGTCATGCTCCCTCTGGCCTCTCCCTTTATTACTACCTGCATTACAAGTGCTTTCACTGTTAAAACTAGAAGTACAGTACATCTTGCTGATTATACCTCCATACTTTTACTGAGGTATTTGAGTGAAGGACTTGTAATGGTATGTCTTTTATATTGTGTTATGGTTATTTTTGAGTAAAGGACTTCGGTCCTTCTTCTATCACTGACTATATATTTGTTTTACAGAATCTTTATTTCATTAGCTATAATTGGGGCTCCTGGAGAAGCAAATGGAAGGCTATAAGTAAGGCACAAACAGCAGGGAAGCTACATGTAATGTCATGCAACTAACCTTACAATGCCAACACTAGAACAAGTACAAATGCAAAGACTTTTCTTTGCTTGTTTACAGTATATGTATAGAATGTATAACACATTAGTTGCAGGACACAAGCTAATAGACAAACAAATATTGGGATGAATATATATCCATCAAATTTTGGTTACAAATTTGTTAAAATCCATGTTTGTGAGCACTTCCCTTTCCCAAGATAGTCCATCCACCTGACAGTAGTGATGGCGGAATGAATCCTCATGAAGCATTTTCTTTATTTTCTGAGCCCACTAGATGGTGCTCTTGGTTTAAAGAGAGAGGCTAAAAGAATGGAAATCTGGTGTGTTTTAAACCTTTTGTTGAAGAAAAAGCGCCATGTAGTGGGCTCAGAAAATAAAGAAAATGATTCATGAGGCTTCATTCCACCATCACTGCCTGACAGGTGTAGCATATAAAGATGCTGATGAAACAGCATTATTACTACACAGTTGTGCTTTGGGGTGGTCACAGTAGAAGGTCACTCTAAAAATGTGCAGTTTGGCGACACAACACAATGCCACAGATGTCCCAAGTTGTGTCTTTTTTTTAAAGATTTTTTTTTTTTTGGCTTTTACCTTTATTCGATAGAACACTTTTGAGTGTGAAAAGGGGGATGACGTGTAGCAAAGGACTGCAGGCTGAAAACAAATGGTAAGGACATTGCCTTTTACATGGGACCCATGGAGCTACTGGGACAGCTACAGGGAGCATGTTACTAGCACGCTGACAGCAGGAATGTCCCCCAGAACTTTGGCCCCTCAGCTGAATGCTCATTTCACTCCTAAGTCTCCAATGCCTTTTCCCTGAATTTGGCAGTACATCCAACTGTCCTCAGAACTGTACAAGTTAGTCACAACAAAGAATTGCAGTCAGGTCAAGACCCTGTTGAGGACAATGAGCGTGCAGATGAGCTTCCGTGAAACGGTTTCTGGCTGCAGAAATTCATAGGTTGTGCTACCCAATTATTACATCAGCTGTTTGGGTGGCTGGTCTCAGACTACCTTGCAGGTGGAGACACTGGATGAAGAGTTCCTGAGCTGGTATGGTTACACCTGGTCTGTGGTTGTCAGGTTGGTTGGATTTGCTGCCAAATGAACAGAGATGACACTGGAGATGGCTTATGATAGTGAAATGAACAGTCAGCTCACAGGCAACAGCTCTGGTGGACATTCCTGCAGTCAGCATACCAATTGCATGCTCAACACTTATGAGCATTGTGGCAATGTGGTGTGTGACCAAACTGCACATTTCAAAGTGGCCTTTTATTGTGACCATCCCAAGGCACACCTGTGTAGTAAGGATGCTGTTTAATGAGCATCTTGATATGCCACACCAGGTGGATGAATTTTCTTGGAAAAGGAAAAGTGCTCACTAACATGGATTTTAACAAATTTGCAACCATACTTTGACAGAAATATATCTTCTGAGTGCATAAAAAAATCTTCGCTCTTTAACTTAAACCTGTTAAAATAATTGGAGCACAAAAAGCGTAGGAAATGTCACCTGTTGATTTTAATCTGTGAGGCAGCTCATTCATTGACAGCAATAAAAAGTGTCCTGGATCTACATGTCAAAATAAAAGCCCATCCACATCATGTCATCATGAGGGGGCTGGCAAATTAAAAGCCCCCTGCTGACCACCACATGGTACTGTTGATGGTAGTTTGTTTGGGCTGAGATGTGACAGTGATTGATGCCCAGGTGCCATGCAGCAAATTGTCCATTTCCTACACACTCACACAACGATATGCACAAATGCTTGCATGCACCAGTACACACACAGAGTAAATGCCCACCCGCATGCTTACTCGCCCAGCACCTTCTTTATTACGCTTGCATACACACACGCACTCACAAACAGCCACACACCCACACACACACCAAAGCTCATACACTAAAGGTCTGTCCACTCCCTCTCTCTCTCACACACACACACACACACTCAACACTAGACACCTCTTATTAGCCACTGCAGATGTCATGAGTGGACTTTCTGCCCACTAAGAAAGACCACACCCACGTGTTTCTTACACACAACATATCTACCTCCACCAGTGCCCCTCCAACACACATTTTCCCAACTCCCCCCTATATGTGTCAGCAGTGGATTTTTGCCCCCCTTAAGTTAAGTTGAACAGCTCAGGCTTTGGGCTGATAGGCCAATTATCGAGTGTTAAATCCCGGATTGTCGACCCCCCCAGTTGGATTAGTGGGCCTGTCAATCACCTTTGGCACTAATCCAGATAAAAGTCACATGGGACTGAGAGACACAGAGACAGAGGTCGATGTAGTCCGTTGGCAAAGCATATGACTTACCCTTATCTTCAGTCATCTTCCTCTTAGTCTCACCTTTTTAGTTTCTCTTTGGACCTTTTCCTTAGTGCCTTTATTGTGGCCACGTCTATGATAGTCTGATGTCTCTTTCCTTTTCCCCTGGAGTGCATCATCAAAGGATTTTTGTTTGTTTTTGCTAATTTCAACTGAATTTTAAAGCCATATTTATCGATTATTGGCCTCTAGGGGGCAGTAACATATCAAAACAGGCTGACAGACACACAGCTTTTACATACAGTGTTATCACATCACAAACTTGCTAGTCTGCTAGAAAATAATTGGCTACTTACCCATCCAGTAGACACTGACCATTATCATTTCACAAGAGTTGTGTCTCTGGCAACCTGATAATTGTGCATCCAGTATTCCCCAGTATTTCAACTCTGTTTTCATCATGACCAGCTCCTGAGAAAAAATATCTTGGTCGTGAACTGCTAAATGCTCCACTGTAATCACCAGCCGCCACTCCATCATTTTGTCTGTCTGCCATTTGGTTTTAGGCGGATAGTGTACAGTGTGTTTATCATGAATTTTATGTTTGAAATAGCTCCAGGATGATGAGAGTAGTAAGACTCAACCTTATGGTAAACATGAAGAGATACTATAAGTAAGAAGAGGCTAAAAAGCTCGGGGAAGCTACAGAGTTGGCTGAAGATTTTCTGCAGGTTCATAACAAGCAGCAACACCTTTCACATTGCAGGTAGTTATTTGAATCATTATGTTGTGATCCTGGGTTTGTCTATATTATGTTGTCCTGTGGATTTGTTTAGGAGTTTTCTGTTTGTTTTCCTTGTTTCATGTCAGTCATTCATGTTTAATCTGCTTCGTGTTTTGTAGATTCTCTCTTCATGTGTCATGTCTGGTTTTACTTTCTGTCTTTGTGTATTTTCCCACCTGTTTTCTGTCACACCTGTCTCGTTAGTCCTTCCCTGTTCCCGGAGTCTTTCCTTTACACCTGGGTCCTATTTCAGAAAATAGGATTAGTGAAAACTCTGAGTATGTTTGGAAACTCAGAGTTTTCGGTTTCACAAAGCCAGGTCAGCATAACCCTGAGTCAGTTACTATGGCAACGTACTCCATGAAGGTTTGCTTCATCTAAGCCTGAGGCTCATCGTCTGCTCTGAGCATGTAGCAGGAAAGAGAGACATGGCGTGTCCTTGTCTGAATGAAGTCGTGGACGTTGAGGCAGTTTATTCAGAGGCTGTTAGAAAGTGATTAGACCCCATTTGGATGTCTCCTAGGAGGAGTGTCTGTATGAAAGATACAATTTCACCTCACCTCTATCACAATCTAACAATCTGTTTCACCCAGATATATCAAATATTACACATCCTGGATTTACATCATCATCGGAGCTAATTCTATGCATTACCCTTTGATTCTTCGGCAGTGGCAGTTTTCTTTATAACATCAGAGATAATGAACACATCAGAGAGGCAACGGTTTGTCGGGCCGTAAGAAAAGTGACTCTTTGCTCTGAAAAGACTTTAGCCCGTTTTTGTGGTTTTCAATGGACAAACATCAGAAAGGATTATCAAAGAAGTATTGCCATGGGGTATCGGTGGCTTAGTGGATGGAGCGGGTGCCCCATGTACAGGGGCTTAGTCCTTGTTGCAGCGGCTGCGAGTTCAATTTCAGCCTGCAAACCTTTGCTGCTTGTCATTCTCTACCCACCCCAATAAAAGCAACAAAAGCCCAAAAAATTATCTTAAAAAAAAAAAAGATTAATTCCACTGAACTGCAGGGTTGTCAGTGTTAATAAATTGATCTCTGTGGATACATGATGCAATGATTCATGAATACTTTTCATATATTTAAAGATTCCATGGTGTAATTGGCTCATTTATGCAACTCAACATCCAAATCATAGCTCCATCTGAGCATAAAGGAGATTACGTGACTTGGAAGTCATTTCACAGCAATTCAGTTAACCCAAGATATATAGCAAATTATATTAAAATGTATGAACACTGTTAAGATTTAAAACTGTTCTATATTTTCTGACAATTAGACACATTAACGCATCACATTACATAACATCGCTTCACATTACCTATTAACACGTTCTGCAGTCTTTTCCCATCACACCTCATGCAGTTCAGCTGCAGCCGCTGTGATAGATTTTTTTTTTTTCCATGTCTTCATTAAAATCTCTGATTCAGTTGGGATGAAAAAAGTGGCTCAGCTTTTAACTCTGCTTTCTGCCACTGAGAATCATGTTATCTGCACTCCACTGATGATGGCTTGTGGTGCTCACCGTGAACGCGCTTTCCATAGGCTGAACATACTCAGAGTTGATTTGACTAAATCTGATCAGCTGTTCTGGAACCGAAAACTCAAGAATTTCTCAGCTCAGGCTCAGTCAACTCAGGGATCAGGATTAGGCTCAGAGTTTGTTGAGCCTGCTTTCTGAAATAGGGCCCAGGTAACTGAAAGTCTAAATGAAAGCAGAACACAAAATAAACTGAAAACCAACCAGGAAAAATACAATTAACTCGGGGTAAAAAAAAATCTAAACACAAGACATCAGGCAGGATACGGAGCATGGACGACATCAAGAACACAGAGAAAAGCACAGTTATAAGGCAGTGATGAACACAGGCGAGAATGCAGCATTGACCACAGACAACCTGACAAAAACCTATGGGAAACACACAGATATATACACACACAGAAAACTAATCACAAGACACAGCTGGATTAGGAGGACATGGCAAAAAGGAGGAAATGGAGATTGGCTAACAACAAGGGTATGGAGGGGAACACTGGGGTGGAGCAAACAAGACTAATACAGAATGGGGCTTTTTTTTTTTTATCCCAAATGCACTGGGCAGCAACTCAAAATCAAACACAAAGGTGTTGTACAGACTAGTAAAAGTTGAAATGACTTCCTATTCAGGTAATCTCCTTTATTCTCAGATGGAGCTATGATTTGGATGTTGAGTCCCATAAATAAGACAATTACACCTGCGAGCCAGCAGGTTTGCTTCACAGAGTATGTTGCCATAGTAACTGACTTGGGGTTATGCTGAACTGGCTTTGTGAAACAGAAAACTCAGAGTTTCCCTCATCTCAGGCTAACCATACGCAGAGTGTCTGCTAATCCTGCTTTCTGAAATAGGGCCGTGCTGTATCTGGATGTTTTTCTATAGGCTGTATTGAAGCTCGATTTTTGTTAAAACCTCAACCAGCCTGTTAGTCTGCATTTGTGACACATTATTATGTAGCAGATACATAAAAATTTCACAACTTACCAACAATGCTGTGATTTTGGTGGCACAGTCACCACTGGAAACACAGCGATGTCTTGGTAAAAACAACCGGTCTTGTTGTTTTTTGTTGTCGAGTAGTGGTGTGTAGTGGTCTGCAGCTTGGCAGGCATCTTTCTTTTCGTGGCACTCTATGGGCAAGAAACACAGCGATGTCTTAGTAGAGAATATCCCCTTTTAATGACACTATCCTTAATGGAAACACAGAAACAGGTCCCAAAAAAATCTATATTCAGTGACCAAACAGCTGCTGTAAATACAGTGATGACTCGCTAAAAACCACTGGTTTTATAGTTTATTGGTATTGAGCAGTGATCTGCAGCTTGAAAGGCATCTTGGCTACATCACATGTCATCCACCATCCCCTCCACCTAGCAGTAGTCTGGGGCCGTTAGTGGCCGTTTTGGTAAGGAACCGGAACCAGGGCAAGTGAGACAGGATCCGGAATTCGATGGATGTGCCTTTCCGTCAAAATAAAAGCACCAAGCTAATAAAAATGCGGTGATTCTTTTAATTTAAAGAATATAATTTACAACAAAAGCCCCAAGCCATTAAGTTAATCAATTTTCTTACACCCCTCATCACCCCAAATCGATGGTACACCAGAATTTAAAGTTTTACTTTGGTGAACACTTTTACTTTGGTGAATTTGGTGAATTCCGCATCCGCTCTCTAGATTGGAACCAGAATCCAGACAAAATTCAGAGTGAATAAAAACCAGGCTCTTTACTTTATGTGAAGAGCCTGGTGACGCGAGGCTACCTAGCAGTGACAAAGTCAGCTCACTTTAGAAATGTAGTTGCCTCTCTGTCAGATATCTGCTAAATTTGTCACTCATCATGATCAGGAAAACAACTCACCAGTCTGTAAACACTCCTGCCAACTTTTGCTAGCTAGCTGCCAGCTAGCTGCTAGCTAGCCATGTTGAGGATTTCAAATGTCAGCATTAGTAAACATAAAGGAAAGATAAGGAATAAACACCAGCTTAACTGGCATCCTGCTAGCCATTGTAGAGATGTTGGAAATAAATTGGATGACCTCCATGCCACATCAGTTTCCAACAGGATATCAGGAACTCTAACGTCCTTTGATTCACCAGAGCTTGGCTAAATCCTGGACAGCCCCATTTAACCAGGAGAATCTTTTCCTATATGCCGATCAGACACAGCAAAGGACTCTGGCAAGACAACGAGAAGAGGCGTGTGCTTTATGGTAAATAAAGACTGGTGTGTTTGTGGGATTGTAAGCTGCTCTTCATTCCTGCTGTGGATCACTGCTGCTGTGTGGGAAGAGCAACCACATTGCTGCCTTGTTGAGGTGTGGATGTGTGGATAGTTAAATCATTCCACAACTGGAAACCATGGATTGCAAGAACGATCTGGAAACATGGACAAATATAAAGCAGCAGTCAACAATGTAAGAAGAGGCAAAACAGATTAAATTACAGTTCACAAGTTAAAGGAGCTGAATGGATCACATTTCACTGGAGTTGTACTTTGTAAAATTCCATGTGACAGATAAATGACTGAACTGAATGAACATATGAAAAGTACAAATGTAACAATTTTTCTCTGTTAGTTTTTTAATAGAAGTCTCCATTTGTATGTATTGCATCATTTGTTTACTGACAAACATATAAGCCTTAAGTTAGGTTCTTTTTAACATTCAAGAACTCTGGGAAAATTCTTCCATTTGCATCCCATCTTTGTCAATCAATACTTCCTAAGACACATAAAATACTTGAGTGGAAAATCTTTACTGACACAGTGTGCTGTTTGGTTATCATCACCGAATAGATGTGTGTTGTGATGTTTGCTTTTGTAGATCAATACCCCTTTGATTCAAATCTCGGTGGAAATCACTTGGGACAGAGAGAGTGAAAAAAGGGACTGGCATTTCTCATCTCCTTGTCTCATCTACTGTTTAGTGTTTGATTTGCTTCTGTGCTTCTATCCCCTTGTCTTTCTCCAACCACCTTTAAATAATCCAAAGACCTATTAATATCACCCAGTTGAGTGAAAATGCCACGGCTAATGCAGAGGTGTGCTCGCAGCTTCAGACGAGGAGTCCATTTCAGCACTTATCCAGTCGCAGGGGAGGGCAAGATAGAAGAGAGAGAGGGAGACAGACTTAATTTACACCTGGTATTAAGATGTGATCTGCATGTGTATATGCTATGCAGATAATGAGCAATCTGATCACACCCTTGCATTTACACCTGACTTGAATAGCCTATACATTGCTTTCTGCACAGTGTCTGCATTATGGCTGTAATTTATTTTTCTCTACTTGGTTGGAGATTAATGGATTAACAGCCACATTACTTTTTTGTTTTTCAGTGGATATACAAATTAAATGCTGCCAACTAAAGCATGATTTAAGTCATTATTGTGAACTGAGAAATATTATGTTTAAGCAACTGCAAGTATGCGGTTATGTAAGGTCAATATTATGGTCATAGTTAATACAATGTGATTATAACTAAATAATTTAAAGGGAAAGTTCACCAGCCAAATCAAAAATAAATGTTTTATCTCTAACCTGCAGGGCCATTTATCAGAGATGGGGACTCGAGTCATTGTGACTTGGACTCGAGTCGACTCGAGTCGCTGTTTTGATGACTTGTGACTTGACTTGACAAAAAATATAAGACTTGAGACTTAACTCGGACTTAGAAGTTAAAGACTCTGGACTTGACTTGAGACACGATGACTTGAATGACTTGAGTGTTATTCACATCATGTTTTCAGTCTGAATATAAAACTAATAAATTAATTTAAAAAATAATGTTGATTACCCGGTAGGAGCGCAGGCTGAGAATGGCGTTGTCATGATTGGATCACTACCCTGTCAATCAGTCATGCCCTCTCTACGTACCTTATGTGTTTATTGGAGAAACGGGCCCTCTTATATCAGATCTGCATCTGCTTCAAGGTTGGACGTGTTGTTGGTTCAGAGATGGTCTTCTGCAGACCTTGGTTGTAATGAGTGGTTATTTGAGTTACTGTTTCCTTTCTATCATCTTGAACCAGTCTGGCCATTCTCCTCTGACCTCTGGCATCAACAAGGCATTTTCGCCCAGAAAACTGCTGCTCACTGGATATTTTCTCTTTTTCAGACCATCCTCTGTAAACCCTAGAGATAGTTGTGTGTGAAAATCCCAGTAGATCAGCAGTTTCTGAAATACTTAGAGAAGCCTGTCTGGCACCAACAACCATGTCACGTTCAAAGTCACTTAAATCACCTTTCTTCCCCATTCTGATGCTCAGTTTGAACTTAAGCAGATCGTCTTGATCAGGTCTGCAGGCCCAAAAGCATTTACTCATGATTACATGGGATATTTATGAATTCTGGCGCATTACTTTTCATAGGTATACGTACAGTACAGTACATGAGAAGAGGCTGTACAAAGCTATATTAAGTAGTTATAGCAGACATGTTGACAAATGCTGCTTATTTATTCTTCCGACAGACATAGAGCAAGATATTCATTTAAAGTTGAGTTTCAGGACACTTGACAAATGTAAGGCCAATACTCACTCTTTTTTTTTGTTTTGTTTTGGTTTTTTTTGCTTTGTTTTGTCCTCTACTGTACAAGCTCCTGAGGGAAATAATCGAAACTGTCATCTTAAGAAAAATGACAGCATGAGTTGCTTCATCAAATGGCCAATAACAACACATGTTCATGTTGGAGTCACAAAGCCCTGTAGCTGCTGTAGTAATTAGGACTCAGCTGGAAAGCAATGGAGGAAGTCAGGTGACGTTATTATTGGCAGGAGGAGGCAGGAGGTCGGGGAGGATGTATGGATCAACAAAACATTGGACTTAATAGGAAACCGCTTTTTGGACCCATGAAAAAACATTCTGATGTTAGCTAGACCCCCTCCTTTGTGTAATGTTGTACACAGAGAGTTCTGAGTGTGCAGGAGCTCCCAGTGACTCAGCAAGTGATGAAATAATATGAACAAAAAGTAACATCTATTAGGAATCAGTGCTAACCCTAGCAAGCTAGGCTAACTAGCATCCTCTTGCTTGCTAGCTTCAAAGTCACAAGTAAGCGCTGTTTCCTTCAGTCTACATGTCCAACCTGCTTGACCTACTTTTGAAAAATGCAAATATATGTACAATAATTGCTGATTCATTATAATTCTAGTTAATATAGTATGGTTATTGGTGTTGAGGTAGGATGTAACTAGCTAAAACACTTGACAAAGTATGGGGAAAGTCTTTTGTGATGTGCACACAACCATCAGCTGATACCTCATTTCTATGATTTTTTGCTGTGTTGCACTACTCTCTAGAATATTTACAAATGAACGAGCCAGCTTAGGACATATCAATGGAATTTAATGGAGGTGCACTATGCAAAATGATCACAAGAGCATAGTATGGCCTTGGTTTGCATTTCAGCAGGCTGGTAAAAAGAAGAAGCTACATGTATGATGACGCCAATTACAGCAGCTGTGGTGCTATTTCTAGCTGCACAGATGATGTTTGTGTTTATGCTAATGACGTCTCTACCCGCAACAGTATTCCTCCCCATGGTGATGACATTTGTGCCCACGGTGATGGCATTTCTGTAATGCAAACATACTGTACTTACTGAACTTCTGTCTCAGATCCAGTCTCCACCTCAAGTTTCCCAGATCGCATCACAGAGCATGTTGTGTGCATACTGCTTACATTTACATGTTCTTTTTCCTTACCTAGAACAGACATAATATATCAGATTAAGATCACATTAAGAGTAAAAGGGGTCAGGGAGTGCGACGTGGCCAAGAATGGGCTCCATTAATTTTGAATGTCATCTTTCCTCCATTTCATTTTATTTCTAATTTTCCAAACTGTGACTGTCTTTTGTTATTTCTCAGTTTCCCTCCCTCACAGGGTTAAAACCCTGTCAGAGATCCCAGCACAGTGGGTTGGATCAGCATATTGCCCAACTGATAGAGGACCTTGTCAGATGTGCTCAATGGACTGGAATACTGGAACTGTCTTTTCCTCTTCACTTGTCCTCTGTTGGTTTACCATGCCCTGCCGGCACTTCTTTTCTTTAAAACATACAACAGAGCTCAGAGGCAAGATACAGTAATGTTGCTTTCACAGGAAATTGTATATGACATAATTTATTTGTTCTTTTTCTCATCTCCATCCAGGGACATAATGTACCTTGTAATACCAAGAGCATATTCCTCTCTCAGGTCTTTTGTTGCCTCTTCTCTTCTGTTTAATGCTATGTCCAAGTGCAGTTTTGTTACTCTCTCAGCTCAGCTCTTTTCTACACTTCTCTTTTGTCAGTGAGGCACACGATGAGCTGAACTGGAACTCACCTATTCTTTTCCTCTTCACTGGTATTCTACTCAAGCTGAATTTTGCTGTCTGTGGTCATCATGTGGCTTTTTTACTATCTACACCTCTCAGGTGTTCACCACATCGTGTTCTGTTGCTTCGGAAAGGGAGATGGTGAAGGAGTTCGAACACTCACAGCCAGTCAGTCACAGCATTGTTAGGTCTCTGGTGCTTTGTTGCGTTGCTCAACAACCTGTTCATTTTCCTTCAGATATTTCATGGTCATTTTTTTACCGTCTGAAAAGCTCACAATTAGCAAAAAAACAGCAACTAAGCAAGGATTAGTTCTACTTTCTAGAAGCTGGATTTAATTGTTTCCAATCAGAAAGCAGAACAACTGATACAAGAGTGCAGGTGCAAAAAGGAAAAAATGTGGAAGAACCGTGAAAAAGGGAATTAGTCCACTTAGTCTTTTTTTTAACATACCGTAGAAGCTTGATAACTCAAAGAGTTCAGATAATTGATGCCCATTACTTCCTGGGAGAAGACTTTTATTTTTATCCCCTTTTTGAGACTCATCACTATGGAGTCAGATCAGTCTCATAATGAATGAACTCACGCAGGGTTTCTCACAAATACACATGCTCTGGTTCGCAGTTGTATTTCGGACTCACTAATGCACACGATATGTTTCACAAATATAATATTTATGCAAACTTGTAATATAAATTTGGAAATGCACACGCTCTGCTTCACAAATATTATTTTGAGGCACACTTGCAATATCAATTCACAGATCATGCATGGTGGTTACATTCATACCGCATGCTCCGGCTCCGGCAGAATGGGGCCCGATCAGCCAGGCCACCTCCTTCACGGAGGGAGGGAGGTGGCCTAACCCAGGGCCGCGGGAGAAGGGGGCCCGTGAGCCGCTGGCCCTCCCTCTTCCCTCTAACGTTTATACATACTATATAACGTTTTATACACAATAATAGATGGATTAGCAACCGTTTACTTCTGACGATAAATAGTTTCCATCCTAGACTTGTATGGCTTTTTAAATTTTTTTATTTTGTATTGACGAAGCTTGCACACCGGAGTCTTGATTCAGAGTGTTTTTATTCATCGCTCTTTCCACATAACTAGGATGGCTTGACAACCTTACGCTACTGCCACCTACTGGTGCGGTGGTATAACATCATGAACTGATACTGCATGGACTTGTCATATCAATACATATTTAAGGTGTAAAAAAAAGAAAGAAGACGATACGGCGATATCATATTGTCACCGCATCCCCCCAAAATAATACCGTGATAGTGATTTTAGGCCATACCGCCCAGCCCTAGGCCCAAGCCCTAACCTCTCATTAAAGGAGCATTACTCCTTTCATTTCTTTACCTTTCCTGTGTACAGCGGAAAATAGTCAGTGTTTGTGTGTGTGTGTGTGTGTGTGTGTGTGTGTGTGTGTGTGTGTGTGTGTGTGTGTGTGTGCGCGCGCTCGCTTGCCAGCCAGCGAGAGAGAGAGAGAGAGTAAGAGAGAGAGAGCTTTTAGCCTATGTAATTCTCTAGTTTTGTTGTAGTGCATTGTTGCTGTAACCTGGTACTGTATCTCGGTGTGATGTTACTGTTACTGCAGCTGAACTATTGATCTACAGACCATAGGCCTAATGCGTTAGCCCTCCCACCCAATTTCACCACGAGCCCCTAGTACTGGATATGATCAAAGTCAAACCCTGCTCTCTCTCTGTTTCATTACTTTTAAATATATCAAAAAGTGGAACTAGAATGTAAAATGAATGGAATGTAGGCAGCATCATTGACTGTTACAGTTTTTGTGAAGTGTCATAAAAAGAAATCATAAAAAAAATTCAGAGCATAGTATGTCATAAAACAGTCAAAAAAGTCATAGTGTGTGCACTTTTTCTATGTGGCCCTCAATCATATACTGGCTCCCTTACATGGCACTCAGCCATCAAAACTTTAAGATCAAAGAGTTTTGTTTCAGAATGCTCTAAAATGGTCTGTTAGGCTTCCAAAAATTTCTCCAGGGGAGAATTTTGCCACTGGAGGCTTGGGTCACAAATGTTGTAAATTGAAAATTGTTCTCCCTCCCCTAGTGTTAAATAGGTTATTATAGCCCTGCACAGCAGCATTTTTTGCACCCAGTGCCCAAAGCCAGCTAAAAAAGAGTCAACAAGAAGTGCAGAAACATCATCTGAGTGTAGCATCAAAACTATCAATTTGAGGAAATTAAGCAGATTGTTGTCTCCAATTTCCTGCACCAATACTGTGTTGTACTCCCGAACAGGCTGCATTAGCTGCCACAACCTGGTAACTTCAGTTTCCTCTGCTTCAATAATTTGACAAAATTAATCTAAGAGAATTAATTGTGTCTTGAGGGCACAAATTAGTTGTTTAAAGGGCACAGATTATTAATTTGATGGAACCAGGTAACTAATTTGCAGGTAGAAGTTCTTGAATTTAGGGCACTAATTGCTGCTCACAGCTTAGTGAGAAAAAATATGCTTGTACCTTGACAGTATAATTAGAGCTGAATAATTAACTGAAAATTCAATAAATGATTAAAGATGGATTGGTAGATAAACATCAGAATTAAGTAAGTAAGGTGGTTTGAAGACATTTTGAACTTTGTTATGTTTTTTCTTAAATAATAGTTATTGATGTTATTTTAATGAAAATGGCAAGCTATAACTGTAATATCTGACTTAATGTAACACTCTTAATCATAGTTTTCCCTTGTTGATGCACATACTTGAGACCATGAGTGGTAGTGACAGTTTTCTCTCAGGGTTTTAGTGTGGGAGCCATTGGGTTGAGATTAGTTGGATAGAAAGTAGAAGATATACTGTATTAACCCCCAAGGGGATTTTTTTTTCACTGTGTTGTCACACACACACAGGCCCGAAATACACACAAACAAGACCTATATGCATTAAATTAATTGGAGAGATGTCAGAGTGAGGGGGGTGCCCATGGAGAGGCACCCTGAGCAGTGGGGGGGGGGGGGTTCGATACCTTGCTTAAGGGCATCGCAGCAGTGCCCAGGAGGTGCACCTCACCTCCCCAGCTCCCAGTCCCCACTCCCTATTGGGTCCGAATGGAGACTTGAACTGGCAACCCTCAAGTTTCCAACCCAAGTCCCTATGGACTAAGCTACTGCCACCCTGAGTAACAGCGTAGGGAAGGTAGAGCCAAGGAAAGATGTCTGTGCTTCATTGGGGTCATCAGGTGGGAGCCCTCCTTCACTGGTGTCTCGATGATAGGCCCACAACACCTCCAGAGGGCTCTTCAGCAACATCCATCATCCCAGGTGTCCCCCCTTTTGCTTTTACTCCCTCTCTCTCGCCTATTGTTGGTGTTACTTCAGGGCCCAAGTGGTGTCTCTCTTCTTAATCCAGAGCCATTAGCTTGCCTGTTCAGTAGTGCTAGAGAGGGATTTGGTGGGCTGACGTTGGGCTTGGCCTCGAATTTAACCAATTCACCTGCTGTATTGATTTTTTGCTTCACTAAGTTTTGGAACTCAGCTCAAGGTTTTGTACACTGAGTGAGTCATTGCAGAGAAGATCAAGTCATGAAAACTATGAATTGCATACAGCCACATTGCCTCTTTGGGTTGTAGCAACAGCACAAGTGTCTTCAGAAGCAAGCCCATTTAAGCCAGGACAGTAGCACAGACACTGGTGGTAAAAATTATAAATCAATACTGTAATACTTCTATAAGTGTAAGAGCTGAATCTGCCTGAAAGATACAATTATATGTGCCATTACAATAGCAGCTTCATGCAGTCCAAACACAGTTAAGGCCTGTCCCACTGTATGGCAGGTTTTATTGTGGCACAGCCAAGAGTCACTTATCAAACTTCCTTCGGTCTGCTGGGGGAAAACATTTGAGGTTGGGGCAGTTGCATCCCATACCTCAAAGGGCCAGATGACAGGATGATGAAGGGGTTCATCCGTTGTGTGTTTGGCCTACATCAGCCCAGGTCACAGGAGACTGTGTTGGTACAAAGTCCTGAAATGAACGTGTGAAAGATGAAAAAATCCAGGCTGGGGTCTTCTCAGCAGACTGGAATATTACATGGACACAAAACACTGAGTTTAGAAGCAAAATTATTCTCTAAAATATTTAAAATTTAATTAATCTCCAGAGAAAATGAATATCAAGCAGTAGGCTTAATACTTATAGGTACTGAATTTTTATCCTTTATACCATTTTTGTTGTTTCCTCTCTGAGAGCTTGCAGCTGTCAGTATTTTTAGTTGCACAATGAAAAGATTACTCTGTCTATATGCATTTAGTTTTGGTTTATACCTCATTATATCAGAAAAAAACAGTAAATACATCCCAGTAAAACCAAGCTGTGCAGAGCAATCAACCAGTCAGACACTTCAGATCAATGAAGACTGAAACAAACGCAAACAATACTCACTTAATAAAGGCTTTCATTCTGAATCCAATGCATCCAGAGGAAAAACATTTAAGAGGTGTTCTTTTGCTTAGTTTTTAGTTTGTCAGAAGTACTGCATGAATTGGATGGAGTTGCTCCTCTGTCTTTTAATTCATCATCAACCTGACCTGAAACTCTTCAGCTGCAGAAGAGCCACAGTAATGACTAAAAGCTGAACAAATGAGCAGATAATAGGACGTGAAACAAGGGGATTTATATCACCTTTAGTCAGCGATGGTTAGCTGTAGAACAAGAGCAGGATAAAGCAGAGACAAGCAAGACAATACACATTAGCACTCTGCGTACCTCATTCCTCATTACCTTAAGGGTACTGATGCAATACACATAAAACACCAAGGGCCATACAGAGAGGGAGCGGAGAGAGAACGAAACAATTAAACAAATGCAGGAGCTCAGCTAATGACTTGATGAAAATGCTGCAGAGATCAATCGATAGACAAATGCCCGACAGATAAACAACACTGGATGAGTCTGTTGGAGGAAAAACATTTAGGAAATGGAGGAAGAGTGCAGAGGGATAATGAGGAGTGAAATTAATGGTGATGGTCAGATATAGGAGGAGAGCTGTCAAGTTCATAGGACTTTATGTGTTTTGAGGAAACGAGAAAGAAAGGAAGCATTAATGTGAGTGAACAGTTTTCTAAATGAACATCAGTCTCGGACAGAACCCTTTTCTGTAGCATGTTTTACTTCTGCAACAGGGTCGTGATACATTATGCCTTATTTCTACCACTGGTCATTGCTATGGGGATAATTGGTGCTGGTGTTTGAAAAAATGTTAGAACATCTTTAAGAATAATCAAGAAAACAGCACTAACCACACCCTCAGATATACTCTATTACCATCTGTGAGAACCCAATGCACTCTTAGTTTGACTCTTTTTCACTATTTCTCACTGTGATACCAACGCCAAAGGCGCTCTTTTGTGTTTCCGTGAGATGCACCTTTTAATGTCTCTATGCGGCACATGTCTGTCTTCTGGGTAAAACTTGTTGTAACATGTTAAAATCTACAAACAAAACTACTTAGTTAAGGGATATATATACTTGTGCGGCAGACCCTATGCCGTAGCCTACACACATGGCCTACACCGTTGTGAGCATTTATACTTGCGCAGTGGTGTGTCTGTGTCACTCTGCAGTTACATCCTCAAAATACTAGTCAGCAAAACCACAAATGTCAATCTCAGGGTGGCGCTAGAGGAATGGTTAAGGATCACCAAAACCAGTGGGTGTCATCATTTTGGGACCACTAATGTCTGTAAAATCCTTTTGAATCTATCAAGTAGATGTTAGTTCACTGCATTAGTGAAAATTTTGACAGGCTGGTCGCGCTAGATAAAAAGTCAAAGGATCACCAGCCCAGCTAATATATGTATCTGGGGCCCATGTGAGTAGTAAATGGGCTTAAATAGTAGTGATGGCCAAATGAAACCTCATGAATCATTTTCTTTATTTTCTGAGCCCACTACATGGCGCTTTTTGTTCAACAAAAGGTTTAAAACACACCAGATTTCCATTCTTTTAGCCTCTCTCTTTAAAGAGGCAACACACAGGATTCATGTTTTTTTTAGCTTGGCGCCACCTAGCGTCAGCAGTGTTGCTCGCACTGTCGCAAAGACCAAATTGACTGCGGGGATCAGAGATAATCAATAAAATGTAGGCTGTAAAGCCACCAGTATACCTCTATGTATATGTAAAATGAGAAGGTGTGTGGACACTCTACTAAATAAATGAGTAAAGAGACCGAGCAACAATTATTAGATTTATCTGAAGAAAAAAACAGTAATGCAAATAATTATACCAGAATGCACAGTACCAGTACAAACAACTCACAGTAAATTCCTAAAAAAATAATAATCACTGTCCGAGGGCTGCCGTAGAATGGCAACAAGGATGTCAGCCGACCAACACTCGCTACCCGCTCCCTGGTTGCGGTGATTTGCGATGCTGGCCAGCTAGGAATGAACTAGCAGCCAGCACAGTACAGTCCTCTCTCGTCTAGCTAACATTTAGCCGTGTTACTTACTGATCCATTAGAAAGAAAGCTAACTGGACATCGGTTTTGAAGCCTCTTTGGTCACGGAGCTCCCTCCATCTCTTGAACGCCTGACTGAGGTTTACTCTTGTTTTTCCTCTTCTTTTATCACTCTCCTTTTTGTGCATCCTCGCCTCCTCAGACAGAGGAGCTCATTTTCTTTTGGAAGGCCGTTTTTCACTTGTCTCCACACTTTGTCCGCCTGCCATTGTGCTCGTGACTCAATTATCTCATGCCCAACTCCTCATAAGGACCAGCTCCAGCTCCTGATTAGCTGACCGACCAGTTTGCCAATACATGACGCATTTCCTGCTGTAAGGCAGATTTTTTCTGCGAAAATTCATCCCCGGTGGCAGAAGCTTATTGCAAAGATTGTAAAGCCATTAAGTAACCTATGTAAATGCTGATGGTCTGATTTTACTGTGTATACTACCCTGTGCAACACACATTATTTTCATAATGATATGAAAAAATGCTGTCTGTTGCTTCTTTAAACAAAGAGTCTCCATCTAGTGGGCTCAGAAAATAAAAAGAAAACGCTTCATGAGGCTTCATTCCGCCATCACTATTAAATAGGCCCTAAATGGGATTTTCCAAGGGTTCCATATTGGCCCCAAGCCAATAGCCCGCATGGTGGGTTTATCTAAGTTGGCACCAGAGACACCCATTTTTGGCCCATACCCACTTGGTACTCAGCTAGTCCTAGCATAACCCATATGGGGCCACCTTGGGTAAACCCACCCATGTGGGCAACTGGCATGGGGCCAATATGGAACCCACAGATAATCCCATATAGGGCCCATTTTCCAGCCCATTTATTATCCACATTGGGCCCACATACAAATGTTGGCTGGGCAATGTTATTAAGATTCATTCATCAGGCACTATGAATGTCTGTACCTCCTAATGGTGGCGCTAGAGGTGAGATCAGGGGATCACCAAAGTCTTTAGGATTTACATATGAATGCCTGTACAAAACCTGAAAATAAATAAGTAAATAAAATATTTGTTGACTGAGCGATCTCCTTTGCCATCTGCAGAACCAAGTTTGGCTAATAAACTGAAAAAGAAAAGACAATAGCATCAGTGTGTTTTAATCATCATCTCACTATGGTCTTAGAGCTGAACTGAAACATCATCAGGGAGAGAAAACATTAGTGATGGAAGAGAGTGGCCTCATTAAATGTTCAGCAGTTTATAAGTTCGTCAGTGCGGATGTGAAACTGCTGTGTATTGATATTCATAAATGTTAAATGAACCCACTTATATTAAAGAAAACAAACTTTTGTTAAAACTCTGCCTATGAGGACTCTTTTAAGTCAGTTTTCTCTTCTCAGATGTGAGATCGGATTTATTAATTGATCTGCTCAGTAAAAAGAACATGAGAAAATAATCAACATTGAGGAGAATGATGATAAAGGGGATAAGAAAAGGGGATGAATAAGAGAAGAGAGGGGAGGTGAATTCAGGAAGAAAGAAAAGCACCACAGAAAGACACTTATAAGGTAAAAAAGGCACTAAAACCAGATGCCAATCTTGTCAAGCTTACTTCAATAAAAGATCAACAGCACCGCCGTCTTCATCATCAAACACAACATATTTATCCAGCGCATGCTAATTGCTCTGCTTTAGAGTGATACTGATGGTACATTTTGTAAAACTGGTATTTCAGGCTTCCACTTCATATTACAGCTGCAAACAGCACCGTGCATTTATGTCCTTAACACACACAAGCACTCACTGACACACAGACAAAATAAAATACCCAGCGAGAAAGAGAGAGCTGTCAACTCCCAGCAGGTTAGCTGTTGTTAGCCATAAGGGGATTAAGTGTAAAGCAGATGGGAGAGAGAGAGAGAGAGAGAGAGAGAGAGAGAGAGAGAGAGAGAGAGAGAGAGAGAGAGAGAAAGAGAGAAATGACTAAAATAGGACCAAGTTGGAAAGAGACACACAAAGTGAGGGATTCATATAAAGAGCTGAAACAAAATTGTAATTTCAGCTGGCATATTATTATCAAAGATAATGAGAGGTAGTCTGGCACTCTGGTGAACAAGGAAGTCCTAATACTGTAATACAAGGACAGTGTTGAGTTGAAGGACTGTGAAAGAACTCTTTGTAAGAGTCTGTCTGTGGTCCATAATCAAAGGACAGCAGCCTAGATGGTATTCAGCTCTGAAGAAGTTTTGGGTCATACAGCTCAGGGCTTTTCATACCTTTCAGACTAGACATTTAGTATGAATAGCTCTGATGAGGTTTCTACAGCTACAGTGCTAACAGAAAGGTAGGAATGGCTGTAGAGATTTGAAGGCCTGAAGCAGGATTTGGTTTACAAACCCCCCTCATTGTCACATGTTGCCACTATACATGGCACCAAATCAACTTGTGTATTGTAAATGTTAGTTTAAGCACATTTAATGTACAAATAAGCCTAAATGTAAAGCCTAAAGTGGGACCTATTAACAACACTATCTTTAAACAGACTACAGTAAACACAGTATTTGTGTATTAGCCCCTGACCCCATGACTGGTCCTTCTCAGGCCTTTTGCATGACCAGGTTTATGTCTGATACATACTTTAGTGTTGAACAAGACAACCAATGATGAAGAACATATATTTATTAGAATACCTGATAATATTGTGCACAGTCTGGTGCACAAAGAATGACAAAAGGAGCATTGTTTGACTAAAATGTTAGCATGAACGGGCAAAGCTTCTAGTAACAAGTAACATGTAAACCTTTGAACATATATGACCAGATCATTCTCACCCCCAACTCATCAAATACTGCTGTTTTGTCAGTGGATCTCAATGTTAGACACGACACACAAATGCAGCCTTCATGGCAGTATGATACGGACTGGGCGGCAGCAGTTTTTGACGCCAACAACAACTACCGCAGTAAAACAGCGAGAAAGTCCTTATAGGGTTTGGCTTTGGAAAATGGATAGGTCAGACACCCTCCGGGCTTTCACCCGAAAGCCTGTTAATCATTACCCGTTTCAAATGATATGGCAGTTGAGTTATTTCAATAAGAACATAGTGTGACGTACAGGCCAAAAGTTTGGACACACCTTCTCATTCAATGCGTTTTCTTTATTTTCATGACTATTTACATTGTAGATTCTCACTGAAGGCATCAAAACTATGAATGAACACATGTGGAGTTATGTACTTAACAAAAAAAGGTGAAATAACTGAAAACATGTTTTATATTCTAGTTTCTTCAAAATAGCCACCCTTTGCTCTGATTACTGCTTTGCACACTCTTGGCATTCTCTCCATGAGCTTCAAGAGGTAGTCACCTGAAATGGTTTTCCAACAGTCTTGAAGGAGTTCCCAGAGGTGTTTAGCACTTGTTGGCCCCTTTGCCTTCACTCTGCGGTCCAGCTCACCCCAAACCATCTTGATTGGGTTCAGGTCTGGTGACTGTGGAGGCCAGGTCATCTGCCGCAGCACTCCATCACTCTCCTTCTTGGTCAAATAGCCCTTACACAGCCTGGAGGTGTGTTTGGGGTCATTGTCCTGTTGAAAAATAAATGATCATCCAACTAAACGCAAACCGGATGGGATGGCATGTCGCTGCAGGATGCTGTGGTAGCCATGCTGGTTCAGTGTGCCTTCAATTTTGAATAAATCCCCAACAGTGTCACCAGCAAAACACCCCCACACCATCACACCTCCTCCTCCATGCTTCACAGTGGGAACCAGGCATGTGGAATCCATCCGCTCACCTTTTCTGCCCTCACAAAGACACGGCGTGTTGGAACCAAAGATCTCAAATTTGGACTCATCAGACCAAAGCACAGATTTCCACTGGTCTAATGTCCATTCCTTGTGTTTCTTGGCCCAAACAAATCTCTTCTGCTTGTTGCCTCTCAGCAGTGGTTTCCTAGCAGCTATTTGACCATGAAGGCCTGATTCACGCAGTCTCCTCTTAACAGTTGTTCTAGAGATGGGTCTGCTGCTAGAACTCTGTGTGGTATTCATCTGGTCTCTGATCTGAGCTGCTGTTAACTTGCGATTTCTGAGGCTGGTGACTCGGATGAACTTATCCTCAGAAGCAGAGGTGACTCTTGGTCTTCCTTTCCTGGGTCGGTCCTCATGTGTGCCAGTTTCGTTGTAGCGCTTGATGGTTTTTGCGACTCCACTTGGGGACACATTTAAAGTTTTTGCAATTTTTCGGACTGACTGACCTTCATTTCTTAAAGTAATGATGGCCACTTGTTTTTCTTTAGTTAGCTGATTGGTTCTTGCCATAATATGAATTTTAACAGTTGTCCAATAGGGCTGTCAGCTGTGTATTAACCTGACTTCTGCACAACACAACTGATGGTCCCAACCCCATTGATAAAGCAAGAAATTCCACTAATTAACCCTGATAAGGCACACCTGTGAAGTGGAAACCATTTCAGGTGACTACCTCTTGAAGCTCATGGAGAGAATGCCAAGAGTGTGCAAAACAGTAATCAGAGCAAAGGGTGGCTATTTTGAAGAAACTAGAATATAAAACATGTTTTCAGTTATTTCACCTTTTTTTGTTAAGTACATAACTCCACATGTGTTCATTCATAGTTTTGATGCCTTCAGTGAGAATCTACAATGTAAATAGTCATGAAAATAAAGAAAATGTATTGAATGAGAAGGTGTGTCCAAACTTTTGGCCTGTACTGTATGTCACATGACATGGCATTATGTTAGTACCAACCACACTTATTTTGAGCCAAACCATTCTGTTTTTTAAACCTAACCATGGACTTTTGTTGCACTACTTGCACAACTTAAGGAAGTAAACCAAAACAGAAAGTGTTTTATTAATATTGTAAGTAGGGCTGTTAAAATAACATGTTTATTTCAATTAATCAATCACAGAAAAAATGATGTATTAAAAAAAATAATGATGATTAATCACCTTAAGTGGTGCTCTTTGACCTCATGCATCATTAAAGGCCACAGTGGCTTTGTAACATGGTGGAGGCAGAGGAGACAACTCTGCCCGGCTCTGTGAATGGAACATTTACATTTAAAAAACACTCAGATGAAACTGTTGGTAAGAGCACCGTTCTCTGCAATTTCTGCAGTAAGGAATTTTTCTACCATCGAAGCAATGCAAGTCTGAAATATCACCTCAAGGCAAAGCATTTAGCAAGCACAGCCTCTGATGCTAGTGCTAGCAGCCAGCCTTGTCAAGCCACACTCGACCAGGCATTCAGGCGCAAACTGAGTATGTCTACCTGTGACTGACTAACTAAATCCATTGCAAAATGGATTGCAATGGACTGCAGACCAATTTTGATTGTAGAGGACAGGGAGACAGTGTGTCCAAAATCCACAACTGCCAAAATTCATATGAATTGACTTTTTGAATTGACAAAATAATTTTGCAGCAAAAGTTGATGCATGTGATTAATTAAGATCAATTAATGACAGATCATGTAATTACTTGGATTCATTTTTTTAATCACTTGACAGCTCTAGTTGTAAGTTTATTTTGAAAAAGACTGTATGTATGTAACAAGCATGAATTGATACACCATCCCTGAACGTCCAAAACTGACGCAGGAGGGTACCTAGTGTGTCATATTTTGATGTGTAAGTCCATTGACAAATCAGCAGCATTTGATGAGTTGGGATGAGAATTTGTTTATATGACATAAATGACACAATAACCTCCAAACTGGTTGAATCCATCCTGCAGGCATGTAAGGATATAACAAATGGCTACTGTAGTATAAAAACAATAATACCACTTTCTTAAACAGACCTCAGACTGGAATTTATTAACTTAAACCATGGGCTACAGCGCTGGCAAGCTGCCAAGATTAGGTTGTGAATATACTCACATCAATTTGTGTTGATTTTCTTTCTTTAGTTGTTCTTGAAATTTTGCTCAACTAATGTATCCAACACAACCACAAAGTGGGATTTTTTTTTGTTTTTCCCTTTTTTTTTTAGGGTAGGGTAAATGACTTATTTAGCCTACTGAAATTGTCCATATCCATTTCATTGTCTCTCTCTGTTTTGTCAGTGTATGTCAACAAAAACGGCATGCAATGCGGACATTTTAATTGAGGAAATTCTACTTTGATTTTGTTAATGACTCGTGAAAACAAATCTTTCCTAGCGGGCCCCCAGAGACCAGGGGCCCTAGCAACTGCTTATGTTGCTCAATGGTAAGTCTGACTCTTCAAAAAAGTTTAACTACCACTATAACAGCCATGTCTGAATGTCTGATCTTTTTTGCACAGGTATCTGAAGTTGCCATAAAATGAAAATCTTTTTGATTTCTGTAATGAACTACTGCAGCATATGAAAGTCTCAAGTCTGTGTGCTAATTAAGCTAGAGCCAGGAATGAGGTTAGCTTACCTTAGCATAAAGGCATGAAGCAGAGAGAATCACCTGGCTCTTTTTAAGTGTTGGACATGTTGTATCTCCTTTGTTTAGTAAGAAAAAGACTATGGTTCTATGTGGAGTTACATGCCCTGAGCGGCTGGCTACAGTAATTTCTTGTGATTTAACAAAGAAGATATCACAGTTAGTGAGCTTTAGAGGTGCTGGCAGGCATAATTTTGAACTTTGGAGAGAGCCAGGGTAGCTGTTTGCTCCTGTCTTTGTGCTAAACTAAGATAACAACTTTATGGCTGAAGATCTAAAGTTGGAACACACTGTTTCAAAACTGTGTCAATATCAAACATAAGATCATGGCTATGCTGCATATCCTGCATTCCTTCTGAGCAGTGGTTGTATGCTGTCTCAGACACTAAACTAAGTGTGCAACAACAATAAGCAGAAAGTTTAGAAAAGAAAGAGGTGGTATATTCTATTGCACAGCTTCAGAGACAGACAAAGTACGCTATATATCTAAAAGTTAGAGGCACCATAAAACGTAAGCGGTGCAAAAGAGATACTCTGAGAAATGTTAGCAGATGGTGTAAAGGAGACAAGGACAAGAGGAGGTGAAGAGGAGGGAGAGGGGAAAATGGAAGAGGCTGTGGGCCATCAGAAGTATGAAAAATAGATCAGACAGTCTCAAGTCAAAGGTCTCTGCTCAACAAGACTTGAGAATGTGAGTGTCCGGCACTGCATATCACCCAACAGTGGCATTGACACACACACACACACACACACACACACACTTCCTCTCTGAAGCTGATTTGTTATCGCTGCCTCTCCAGGGTCACTGCTCGTGTTTGATTGGCTGCCACACCGTAATTTAGAGGAAGTGGAGTGTTGCTATGCCGACACTAGTCAAGGCCAGAGACAGAAAGGAGGAAAAAGAGAGTGATGTGTGACGAATTTTGATTCTTTCAGCGCAACATTTGGCCAGTCACTGCTTAATTTAATTTTTTTTTAAATTTTATATACTTTATTAAATTCAATTTTTCACTCTGTTGTCAATAACACACAGGTCTGAACATACACATGCACAAACTGGACCTATACATGCACTTAAGTGGAGAGATGTCAGAGTGGGCTGCCCATGACAGGCACTCTGAGCGGTTGGGGGGTTCGGTGCCTTGCTCAGGGGTACCTCGGCAGTGCCCAGGAGGTGAACTGGCACTTCTCCAGCTACCAGTCCACGCTCCATATTTTGGTCCAGACGGGGACTTGAACAGGCGACCCTCCGGTTCCCAACCCAAGTCCCTATGGACTGAGCTACTGCCGCCCTGGATGAAGTTAAAGGGCCATAAAGTACTAAGGACTGGATTGAGTAAATGCAGAAGTACAAGCATCAGTGTGGGTGGACGAGTCTTTCTGCATGTGGAAGGCAGGGTGCCACTATGCATCAGATATTTGCACGCCTGCATGACTCAATGATATTTTTCAGTTGAGTGTGGAGTAAGATCAGGTATCAAAGTCAGTGCATTTATGAGTAGGTTTTCTTTGATATTACTCACTGCAGGAGTTAGGGGCCATCACTCCTAAACTCCTAGGAATTTTGTTTAAAGAGTTCAGCAGCCAAATTCACACTTTTACAGCATTTATATAAGAAAAAACGAGTCAATAATTATGGTCAGTGATTAATATGTATGGCTGATCAGCATACTTGCCAACCGTATAGCCTAAATAATGCTAATTAATCACCATCAGTTCACTTAAAAAGTTGAAACCAGCCAAGTGAACTACCTGCGAGGATGCTCTTACAGCTGCATGAACAGGAACTTGACATTGCAAACATGAATAAGTGTAGTAATATGTTTAGCCTATTTTAGTTTGTTGTGACAGCATCAGTTACTTAATTTTACAACATGATAATTCTGATTTTACAACCACCTTGATGCCAGCCAGTTAGAATAAAGCTCTGTCTGTCATGACTTAGTACTACTGAAGGCCTTTCATTTCCCTCTGGTGACTTCCTTTACAGCCATCTGAAAGTAGCAGGTCTCTATTCCATCTACAGTATCTAATGATTGTCACAGCCTCTAATGCACCCATCCATAACAATGCGTTCCTTCCGATTACACCCCATGCCCCATTGTGCCACGGGTCCACAGAGGGAGCATGACCACAATTTATTAAACGTACGTCTGGCATGCTCCTGATGTTCTTGGCAGCGCTTTGCTTTCATGAATCCAGCGGTGCAGCCAGATCGCAAGCAGCAACTAACCATCAACTTGTGGAGGTAAAAGATAAAAAAAAAACAGCAAGTGCAGATAAAGTTCTGAAAGCTGCTGTGTTCATGGCATAAAACCATGTAAAAAGTGTCATGTGCGAGTATTCACGGTCCATGCGTGAGAGTTACCAGCTCTGCTAAAGGCCCAGTCACACCAGAGAGTGGCACCCAAAATTAATCCACATCTTTCTGCAAAAGAGACCCAGAGGCTTGGCGATGTGGTGACTTAGGTAGCTGGTAAGCAACTTTAGCTGCTGAGCTAACGATTAACACGCAACCATGTTAGCTCAGTTGCTAATGAGACATTAAGTTCACAGTTTATTCAGTTAACAACAGTTCTGTTAACAAATCCACAAATGACAGTGCCTTTATTAGAAAGACTTGATTTGGCCATGTTATTTCACCATTGAAACTGAGCTTCAGCACTTTTGATTTCATGAGGTGTCGGTCTGTATTCACTTTGCCCCTGGCTGCTCTCACCTTGGTTAAATCTGACCACCCCAGCTGAGCAGAAGAACTTCAAGGTTGCAAAAATATAACTTCCTATGAAAAAAAAGGGGGAAAAAAACATCAATAAGCTGTCAGTCCTAAAAAGTCAAGTCAGATGAGGTTTCAGGCACTTGCCCCTGTTTGATCTGACCATGTGCCTGCAAGGAAAATGAGGGGAATATTTGATAATGGGATCACTGAGAGTCTTTCTGGCCAAGGTCCTGACATCAAGCACTGCCAGCTTCACCACTGCATTTCAGTGGGTGTGTTTTGATGAAGTCCAAGTCCAAGTTGTGATTCATTTCACCCAGCTGCTTGGAGTTCATAGATGAAAGACTGTTAAAGACTGACTGAACAACTGTTAATGACAGGCCTGTGTCTTTGGCTGATGTGACTGCAGTGGTGAAATCCATTTTCTTCTCTTTTTCTGACCTATGTCTTTATCTTATACTATATTCTAACAGTATATAATTTGCTTTTTGCTTCAAACTGTGACACTCTGGGCACCCCTCTTGTGTCAGTTTTGGATGCTCAGAGATGGTATATCAATTTCCACTCATTACATACAGAGCGTCTTTCTAAAAATAAACTTAAGCATTCACAGGAAACATAGGTTTTGTCACAAAATCTAATTTTCGTTTAGACAACAAAATTGGTTAGGTTTAGAAAAAGATTATGGTTTGGGTTAAAATTACTATGTTCATTTCGTAACTCAAGTCAACAAGTATGTCACCTTACATACATGACAACTTTACATAAAGACCTACTACGTAACATTGGGAAAAAAAATCCTCAACACTTCACATGGGACACAAACACCTGTCTCCTAAGTGAAAGTCCTATGTTTGTTTGACCCATCCACCACCCCTCTATCCTGTCCTACTTGAAGTTTCTTGCTCTATGTACAACATCATTGCAGCAGATGGGTTTGCATTGTAGTTATTTTAAAGGCTGGTGTGCCTCATTGATGCTAAAGGGTGCCTTGTGTAAAGCCACTGACCAAGCTGCCATATTTCATGCCATGGGAGCAAATTCAAGCTGAATATATACAAGTTTTACAGTATACTGTTTTTATACAATAAATGGTGCCGTAGCATTGTTCCGACCTCTCATTGTTCCGACCTCTCATTAGTCCGACATCCTGTTGTTCCGATATTTTTTATTTACTAGGCTACACTGTATTTGTATTCCATAGAGGATCAGCAACGCAACAAAAGTAGGCTACTGGTCGAGATACAAGTGTCATAGAGAGGAGAGAATGAAACACCATAACCTCGTGTCATTAACTCTGGGGTCCGGGTTGTGTGGGGAGCTCTCCGAGGTGCTGAATGGCTCTACCTTGATGGTGCGCCGCGACCGGCTCTGGGTCAGCTGGGAAAGGCTTGAGGCGGAGCAGGCTCACGGCTTATGTGTTTGCCACTTTCTTTTTCATTTTAACCCACACCATGATCTTTTCCTGACCTTAACCAAGTGGTTTTTGTGCCTAAACCTAACCAGACCTTAACCACAGGGCATCATGATGATTTCGGAACAGCGGGACTTCGGAACAATGGGTTTAATATGGTCGGAACAATGGGATGTTGGACCGATGGGCTGTCGGACCAATGGGCAGACCCCATGTACTGATGGACAGAAATGTGCTAACAGTGTAATTAGTTGAAAAAGATAAACTTTGTATAAAAAATAGTATACTTTAATAAAACAGTATTTAAGTAGCCTATGTGAGAATAACTCGGATAATATAACGTGGATGTGGGTAAGGGAAAAACAAAAGAGAAAGAAAATAAAGACAAACTGCAGCATAGATTGACTGCCTATTACACGTGAAGACCTTTTTTGTTTGTATATTCAATGAGATATTTTAAAATTTCTAGTTGTAAGTAGGTCTTTCATTTCCTATCAAGATCAAGACACACACACACACACACACACACACAAATATATATTTATATACAAATTTAGTGTACAGTACATACTGATGTGGGGATGCTCAAATGTTAATGGCTGTATGCCAATTTAGGGAGCCAGCATGTGATTGAGGGCTCCACAGGTAAAGTGCATTTGCAAGTTGTCCACCAAAAACAAAAATGTTTAGCTAACAGCTAACAACTAGGACTGATGACCAACACTTTCTCACTCAATTTGTCACATATTGATGTTTGGTCATGGACTTTCCACGTCAACATATAATGTACAAGGTACCCTGGGTGAATTGGTTGTTGACGTTCTGTCAACTTCAGCCTGTTACATGAACTGTCTGTTTTCAACTTACAGTTTCACACACTACGTCGGTACGTTCCTTCAACAACAAACGCATGTGATTATGTTTAGTCAACACACAAAATGGTTCGGTTTAGTTAAAAAAAAAAAAAAAAAGTTTGGCTTTACAATCAAACCAGAAGTGAACACCAGCCAGGTGAAACACGGCAGTTGTTGTTGTCCCGCTGCATTACCCCTGATGTTACCAGGCACCGTTCCACAATAATGGCGCACTACCCCACTATTTAAGAATGTCTTTATTTTGCCTACCTCAGTTCTTAATAAGGCACAAAAGAACCTCACATATTGAATGGAACCCTTTTCACAAAATACATCTCTAACCTATTCACTCTTTTATTTTTATTTTCATCATTTCATATTGAATACAGGTACTTTTTTCATAATCCACATAATAATCAGCATTACTGTAATCCCTCATTTTTAATCCTCTAATCCCTAACACTGCTCTCTCACTCATATTTCTGATGCCGCCTAAAAAGCACAAGCGTAGGACGGAGGACTGACTGCACAAACAAATATGCAGGGCAAACATTTTATTTACACCACTCAAAACAAATGGAGGCAAACAGCAAGGTAATAAGAAAATGTCACACACACTTACATGTGCTGGCAAGCGTGTACACACACTCATCCCTGTAACTCAGAGAAGAGAGACGTTGTAAAAGTGGATGGCCTCACAGAAAACATAAAGATCAAGGCATGAATGCAAATGCACATCTTCATATGTGTTGCTAGCTTGGGACACAACAATTGGCAAGCACGTCTTTTGTATGAATATTTTCTTGTCTTTGTAGCCAATAAACTATGTTGAACACTCAACTATCATTAAATTATATTTCTGTTTGTTAATGAATATTTTGGTGTCCACCGCAGCTCCTTCATAGCTCAGTATGCCTCTCTCTGAGTGCAGTAGATGCATAGAGTCTCCAGAAATAAGAGCACTGAGAGGCCAACAACTAGTGTTTGACTGCAGTGTGTTGTAAGTGTGACAAGAACTCAGGAGTGTCCAAAGGGCAAATAATCTGGTGTGAAATCATAGGGGCTATTTGCTGGACAAAGGTCTCAGCTCTTGTTCCAGGCACAGCTGCAGGTGGAATAAACCCTGTCATTCTACAACCACCTTGGTTTCCCCCCTTTTAAGACCAATTCTTTTACACCCACACAGCATTTTATTTTTCAAAGCCCAAACATTTCTCCAGGCTCCATTACTGTTGGTGCATTGAGGATACTGACAGAGATCTCCAAACGTGGGAATATTTGGCATACTTAGAACACAAGGGCAGTGGGAAGCCTCAAAAATTAAATATTTTTAAAAGTGGTGCTGAGCTTGGCCGTGGGCAGCTGTGACCATTCACACCATGCTGGCATGGAAAAAATTTTTTCCGCTGCATAGCACGACAGTAAAAAAGTTGGTTCCTTGATAGCATGTTGGAGGTGTGCTGCTGGTTCGGCCAGGTAAGGGGCTGTCATCTGCTGCTTTCCATCTAACGGCTCACTGTACTGTACTGTACTGTACTATTCCTCCCTGAAATAATAAAGACATATTCGCAGACCAAATAGCTCGGAATATGTCACATTTTGTAAAGTGCACCAATCTTTACTTCAGAATAAGCCGATAAGATCTCCCATAAATGCTTCTTGATAAAACCCTTGGTTTTCTGGTAGACAACTTTTAACATGATGCAGGAGCAGTATTAAGTGTTTAGTTAAATAAGGCGATATCTTAAAGTACAGACAATAGGAGTGAAGCTAAAGTCTAATGAGAGACCATCTTGCAATTGACCTATGGCTAAGTCCCGCCCTCAAACACGAGGAGCCAATCACAGTGCGTATAGCCATTCCCATACACTCGGACATTCTCTGCCTGGACGTTCATTGAAATGCATTACAGAAAGTCAGTTTTGTTCGGTTTTATGAGCTTTTTCAGAGATTTGAAGTTTAAAAATGGGCAAAGGGTGTGCATGGGATACATGCAACTCCGATACAAGGTATCCTGAGAAGCCGGTTGACGAGGTGTCTTTTTTACACTTTAAACCACATCTCAACAGAGAAAAGTGTCTCCTTTGGATAAAGTTGTGTGGTAACGTTAGACCACAACATCAGCTCAACGTGAATAAGATTAACAATGATGTCTACATCTGTTCTAAGGTAAGTCAACATTGTGTTTGAGGCAACATATTGTCACTTTGCTGGAAAGAAATATAAAGTTATCTTTAACATCTCTAGCTAACGTTAGCTAAAGTTAGCCTAACGTTAGCTCCTAGCTGCGTTGTTCATCATGCCACCTTGTTTGCTGGGAGTTCATTAGCCTATTTTGTTCTAGTTTTTGTACTTTGGTGATCGTACATCATTGTTAGCTGTTGTCCAAAGGGCTCTAGTTAAGCTAACGTTAACTTCTGGAGCTTAGCTTCATTAACTCTTCTGTAATCACAGAGATAACAAAGGTTGGCAAACGTTATGCTGAATGATTCAGTGTAAATACTGTAGCACCAAACTAACGGAGAGACACTCTTGGTAAAGATGGCAAAAAGGCCGTTATCCTTTCTCATATTCTGAGCCAAAAACCTTAACTTCAGTGGCACTTTAACTTGCTGTCTCTGATGGCAATGGCAACAAGATGCGGCTCACAAGCGTACACTGTGGCCTGTAAATTCTGGCTTGTAATTTAAGCTTTTCATCGACCTTTTCAACAATAAAATGATGAATATATCCCTCCAATGCGCAGTTGAGGCCCTTTTGGTTACTTCTCAATGACATCTTATCATTATGTCCCCAAAAATCATCAATTGCCTCCTGTGAAATGCCGTGTACTGTGACACCTGCCATAGCGCCGGTCACTGAATGTTGATAGTTTGTGGGAATGAGTGGAGGGGGGCGTGGCTTAGCCATAGGTCAATTGGATCACCTCAGCCGCGATACAGCAATCAACCGATTAAAGCAAAAGTCGGACAACGGCGTAAAGTGGCCCCTTTCCTACTTCTGGCGCCCATGCTCTGACCACACCCATCTTCTAACTCAGTTTTTATTGAGATTTCAACTACACACCTGTTTTGTGAGCCAGTAAAGTGGGGAGGGGGGCGGGGCAATGGCCCTTTCCCTACTTTCTATCCACCTACCTTTTTGGACCATGCCCATCTTCAAATTCTGCCTTCATTTTGATCTAAACTGCATACCTATAAAGTTTTGGGACTGCATTTTGCACTGTTTTTATGGTGTCATGTAGACAAAAGTCGTCCACAGACAGACAGACAGACAGACATATGGCAACACACTCAAAATGACTTCTCAGGTAGTTCCCGCTACAGTTGTTGTACCAGGACCACATTTCGCCATGATGACATGCACTCAGACTAACAAGGTGAAAACGATACCAGGCGGCACAGTTGTCTCAGTTGGAAGCTACAAAAGTAATGAGGGCTTATCACACAGAGATAAAGAGGCTTTCTTTTAGATTGAGCCCAGCTACTGATCAGGCCTACAAAAGTCCAGCTTGGTGCACTTATCTTCTGTTTTGAGGAGGTAGTGGAAATGTGTTCATGGCTTGGGGCAATAGTATTTCTCACATTCTAATGAAACTTTGTTGCCATTTTGCGGCTGTTTGTGCTCTACAAATTTCCACCCTCAGTGAATACTGAAATATAAATATGTGTCTATCCATTTTCTCTAGTTGCTTATCCTCTTAAAGGTCACAGGAGGGGTGCTGGACCTGATCCCAGCTATTATGGGCAAGAGGCAGGGTGAATCCAAGCAGAAATCTCCTTGGCTGAAAAATGAATCCAACACAGATGCAGTTCTTTCAATGGCCTTTTGAGGCTGGCTCCAGAAGCAAGTCCATCCTCATAGACCTCCATGTTAAAATGCCCAACATGATAGCGAAAAATAAACAAGTTTCTCAAACTTCTGTAGCTAATTTCCCTGTTCATAACAACTGGAAAAGAGGTGGATTTAACTCACCTGTTAACATTTTGTTAAGGCGCAAAGCTGTTATTGTTAAAGGTGTCTGCAGATCCTCAGCTTCTCAGTCAGATTCACCCCTCACTCCTCCATAGCTCCACCTCTTACCCAAATGTGGTTACTTCTGGCTTAAAAA